>NC_071510.1:76660492-76667992 GCF_027887155.1 Malaclemys terrapin pileata | reverse complement strand
GTGCTGCACAATGCGTATGGTGTCTGTCTATAGGTTAATGTGTTTTCTATATGTTCATTGATATCTGTATGCATCTAGGTACTTACCTACCTATTTATCCACTTCATTATTTAATATTACAGAGAAAATCCTGGCCAACGATTTCAGATTTTACCCAAGGTCACACAGAAGATCAGTAGCCAAGCTTCTAAGCTGGATTCAGAAATATGACTCCTAGTTCAATGCCCTAACTGTAAGAGAATAGTGCTTTCTAACTGCCTTTTTGGAACTTTTTTTCAGTTATAGTTATCTAAGTGCCACTTGTGACATTATTAGGTAAAAAGTATGCCTACATGAGTAAGATATACAATTTTACCTGATTACTCATGAGGCATTACGAGGCTAATGAACAAACACAAAAGGAGGCATAGCAGTCACTAAGCTCTTCACCACCAGGAGATTCCCTTAAACAGGTGGCATCTTCCCATGCCTGACTAAACCAATTTTGTGCCCAAAATCCACCAGCCTCTGTAGCACAAAGTGGGCACATCACAGTTGATAATCACACCTGTAGTTATTTTCTACTGAACAAATTAATATTACAAGGAGAGGTTCAGCATTCCCATAATTATGTATGGTACAGAAAGATCCTCTTTGGTTGTTATAAACAGCCAGATGATGAGTCTGTACATTTCTAACAATACTTCGGTTAGGAACAATTAATAACTATTTGTCGAATGACAAAATGGTGCCAATCTAATATTAACCAATTAGGTCTCACATGCAAATAATTTCATTCTGATTAGCTCAGAGGTCTGTACTTTCCATGAACTCATGTTGCAGCCAGACAGCTCACCTATGCAAAACTTTGGTTCCTGACTTGCTCATCAGATAGCACTAATCATTGTTTTTTAATCTCTAACTTAATCTCCTTTTTGAAATATTAGTTTTAAAAAAACTTTAAAAATTATGGTTATAATAGTGATTTCTAGTTATTTTTGGTTCAGAACATATGTAACAGTTTGTATGTAGTGATTTTAGAACTAGGGAAAAAATGATGTGAATATTCAGCCAAACATTTAAATAGCTTTTAGTGATGCTTTCCCACTGCGTTCATTTTCTGTGCATGTTTGAGTATTTGCATTTTCTTGGCATATATGTTTATTGAAAGCTAATTGCAAACCCACAAGTTTGAGTATTTATGGAAACTGAACCTCTATTTGCACTCATGAGTCACTTCAACTCATGAAATCAGGGAAGAGAAACAATACCAGGTGATTTATCTAACCAATCACAGCTAAGCAACGCAGCTTGAATTCCAAATACCAAGTATCAAATACTTACAGCATATTATGATCAATCCATAGAGTAAAATAACTTTGAATCATTTAATCAAATTCAAATAATAAAATCAAGGAAAGCATGATCTGCTCAAGGATGTTCATGAAATCAAAAGGAGTTTAAATTAGTCTCCTAAAATATTTATCGAGAATTATTCACTCAACTCTAATTGATCTCATAATTTATTGAATGTATTAATGGACACTTCATCAGATGTCTATATCTACCTGTTAAATTCCAGTCAGCACCACACACCAGAGTGGGGGTAATATTATGCAGTAAAATTTAAGGTCCTGATACTGCTAGGTGACTTAGTGTAGGAAGGAGGCCTCCACCTCAGTGGGCTCCATTGACTTCAGAGGAGCTTGCACAGGTGAAATCACTTGTCCATACAGGATAGTGGTGTTAAATCTTGGTTCTGTCCCTGCCTCTTATAATTAATTATTCAACAACTAGCTCAGAGTAGTTTGTTTTTTTTATTGGGTTGTATTTAAAATGTGATCACTGACATGAAAGTTCCAAATATTAATCCCATTGAATGCATATGAAGGGAAATATCTCCTCTGCCTTTATGCTAAATTATTTGACCACTTGCTTGTAAAGGAATATATTGATCTGCCTTTAAAATGTTTTAAAGTATGACTCCACTGATCTCATCTAAGAAAAGTAAAAGACATTCTCTTTTTTCCAAACAGGGGAATATTCACTAATATTACAGGCAGTGACTATTCGTTTATCTGATGAAATTTTGCTAGATACATGTTCCCAAAGACTGGAATATTCCTTGTGACAAAAATGTGTTAGTGAGTGGAAGCAACTATTGGTTTTTATTACCAGTAGAGTCATTTACTTTGTACCCTTCAGCATTTTTCTTGATTGTAGTAGCTGATGTCTGTCTATCTATTTGACATTGGGGATTGTGTATTAATACATCAATTCATGTGAGCCGCTTCTTGAACTGTGCTACTGATGACTCTTCTCATCTCCCGGTTCCCTCTTGGATTAAATTGCCTAATTTGCAAAGGAGCATTTCTTACATTGTTTCTAAAATAAAACATCTAGCTTTTCTTCCCATAGATTTTGATTGTGCAATCAAAGAGAATCTTTGAGTCGACTCCAAAGTTACTTCAGGACTAATTAGATACTGAGTCTATGTATTTGCAGTTAATAAGCTTAAATACTGGGGGAACAAAATCTGTGAAAAAGATTATACTACAGATAATTAATAAAAATCAATTAGTTTGTTAATGAGTACTCTGCCATTACCCAAGGTGGTAGGAACCATGGAGAGGGGAGAGAATCCGAATCCCTGAATAGGACATTTAGAATGCCTGAGTCCTGCTGAGAATTTGAAAGGAAATAACTATAAGAAGCAGCACTACTTGGGTTAAAACTGGCTAAATTTTCTCTTGAGATTGCAGTTCCTCTAGCTAATAAATCTAATAAAAAAGTGATTCACCTTTAGTGTATGCTATAAAGCATTTTCTGATGCCTTAAGTACATTGCTCACTGCCCTGTATTAAAAACAAAACCCATAGTTGTAAATGTCAATGACTAGGATTGTTAGAGCTCTTGCATCTCCTCGCTTTAGTGTAAAAGCTGGAAACACCCATTACCTCTTAGATGACTTTAGGATAACATTTTGCATTCAGATATAAAAATGGCACAAAGTCAAACATGATCTGACAGGGAAATGCAAAATCTGCCTTCAAATAGTCCTTGGAATAAAAAAAGAAAAGTTCAATGGCAATGACTGTATATTTGCAAATACACTTTTGTAATACAGGAAATATACCTTGTTGCTAACAACTTTTCCTATAATTTAACCATTCACTATGTGGCAGCTGTTAATTTCATAAGGATCTATACAAAAGGAAATCGACAAAAATATATTCATACTATATATATTCAATACGGAGCTATATATTCATCCTGTAATTTCCTTTTAAAGCAGGTTGTGTTATAAAGTTATAAATCACTTTACTTGGGGGTACCACATGCCTTCAAATTTCTATAATTATTTTATAATTATAACTATTTTATAATTATAATTATTTTCAGGAAGCACTGAAAAATAACTATACTTATGAAGATTAAAACATTGGTGCCACTAAAAATTGAACTCTGCATATTATCCAAGACAGGAGCAACTATGGCATATATAGACACAGCATGAGTTTTATTGTTACTAAAACCCTCTGGTGGTTTCAACCTAACTCTAAGGCTACTTATGGTGGAAGAAGGAAATAAAGAAATTTTTTTGAACAGTAATATTATTTATTCAATTTTTTTCCAATCTATGGATCCCATCCTGCTCCAAATGGAGTGAATGGGAGTTTTTGCCACTGACTTCATTGTGAGCAAGTCCTACATATGGTGGAACATTGTGTGCCATGATGACATGGCTAAATTCATATACAAGAGAAGTTTATCCAAGTCATTTATTGTCCCAGTGGTACAATAAAATTAATTTTCTTAATTGTGAAACCTACCCTGTTCATGTTGATAGATAATGTGGTCTTTTAATTTTTCAGCCATAATTATGGAGATATCAGTGTCTGTTCTTATCCTGACAATTTCTGACTGTGTGGAGAGAAGACAGTGTGGCCTAATGCATGAAGCACTGGCCTGGGAATCAGGAGACCTCGGTTCTATTGCAGGTTTTGCTACTGCCTTGCTGGGTGATTTTGGGGAAGTCACGCCCCATCTGTGCCTCTGCTTCCCCATTCCTAAAATGGGGATAATGATGCTGAATTCCTTTGTAAAGTGCTTTGAGATCTACTGGTGAAAAGTTCTGTGAGAGAGCTAGGTGGTATTATTATAATATCGACAAGGCTTGTCATCCAGTTATATGTTATACTTAAAAGAATGTTTATTCTTTGACTTGCCCATATACCCTCAAGCCCTTATTAGCATAGAAATACTTTTGTGCTTAAATACAATGGGATCGATTCACTTCTCTCTTACATCCATGCACCTTCATAGTTGACCTGTAAAAACTGCTACCAAAATATCTTTAAAAACAGAAATGCTCCCTACAATGTAAATATTATGGGTATACGTCTCTCATCATATCCCTACAGTCACAAGTTTTCTGTCTGTGTACCTGAGATTTGTTGGCAATATATTTGGCTTCACTGGGGAAACCTCATGGCAAGCCATTGGTTCAGAACTAGCCATGTATTTTTCTATAAATATGAAAGCTCATCACAGACTTTTTCTTCCTATGCTTTCATGTGTTCTGTGTACTCTCTTCCCTTTAAAATCATACCTCTGATTTCATTTGAAACACCTTAAGCCTTAAAAAAAATTGTGCTAAGCAGAATATATTTTTCTGTGTCGGTCAAACTTTGGGAAAGTAAAAAAATGCACACATGACTAGCTGCGGAGGAATGAGTCTCTGGAAGTATAAAATACCTACAATGTCTCTAATGGTAGATTTATAATTGTCTATTTTTAACCTTAAGTACTCTATCAAGCAAGGAAGCTCATTCTTGGCACTCATTAACCCCTTGATTGCCTTTTCCATCAACCAACAGGAGCATAGCTTTGGCACTTATTAGCCTTTGATAGCTATGTGAGGCCATGGAGGCATCACTACTTGTACTCTTGGATACTGCTTGTCACAACCTCTGTTGAAAATTGTGGAAATATCTCATGAGGCATGAATCTGAAAATGCACAATGGAGTGGAAACAGCAGGGTTAATTCAAACATATGAGAGCATAATTTACATATCTCTGTGGTTTCAAATTTAAATAAACAGCTAAGCAATTTATTGATTAAAAATAATACAATCATTGATCCAATAAAAGATATTGCCTTATCTACCTTCTCTCTAATAACACACTCAGTAAGCCACTACTGCTAAGTAACTTTCATACATTTGGGGGGTTCTTATTAAATCTGAGCAAATACCTAAAAAACAATTTCCATGAATGTTCACAATTTTTAAAAACCTCTCTTTCATGTTTGCTTTATGTTAATATTCTACTGATCAAGCTTACTAAGAGGAAAAGTGAATCAAAACAGTATATATTGCAAAAAGATAATTTCTACTTCATAGTCATGGGTATTCACATTCTAAGAATACACTTATCCAACTAAGGAGCGTAAACTTACTATGTGATCAAAATTGCCATGATTTCTAATATTCTCAGTGACCCGCATGGCAGATGTGTTGCAGATCAACAATTATCCCCTGAAAAATATTAGCATGTGATTTTTGAGTGATGAATAAATTTGAGAACATTGAGATCTCTTTGGGGGCAATTTGCAAACAAGAAAAGGAAGGCCAAATTTATTGAATAAATTATTATTAAAAATTATTTCTCCAGCTCTAATCATTTTGATCAATAGTCTTAACAGAGATGACTGCTACTTTAGATGCCTATTTCATTGCTTACATTCAATAAGCATATTAATTGCTCAATCGATTTACATTTAACTGGCCCAGATTTGTTTATCATTTAGACAAGGCTTAGGTGCTAAATTTAGAGTCTAAGACCCTGATTCAGCAAGCTACATAAACACATGCAACTTTAAACATGCTTAATTGCTGAAATGGAGTCTATGTATCTGAGTTGAAATATTAGCTAAACTAGTACTATTTAAAAACAAACCAGGCCAGACAAATGGCAAATAAAACACGGAAACTATTTTATGTTAATTTACACCCTGTGAAACTTTGTTGATTTCGCAAAAAGAAGAACAGGAGTACTTGTGGCATCTTAGAGACTAACAAATTTTGTTGATTTCAGCAGTGTTACTTGGTTTGTAAATTAGGGCAGAATTTATTCCACTCTGTCAAGGTTTTGCAATTTGGAATGAACATAGATTTGTTTTGTTTTATTTTGTATTTTAGTGCGTAAAAGTTCATTGACCACCAGCTTGGTACTGTTCCTGGCTAGTTACTGTGTAGTATTAGCATATATTTTGAGGCCAAACAAGTTAACATTTTAAAAAATGTAGCTATGTTCTCTTTCCTACTCCCAACAGGACACTGATCTTTTCTGAGCCCATCTCAGACTGCAAGACTCTCCTTTGCTTTTATTTCCTTTGCTATCCTGCTTGCTTCTTCATCCAGAATAACTTTAACCCATCTCCAGCAGAGCAGTAGAAGTCTTTTTACCTCCCTTTTGTACCTGTCAATGTTGGCACTGACATATGAGTGGCTCTAGGACAGGGATCAGCAACCTTTGGCACGCGGCCTGCTGGGGTAAGCCCCCTGATGGGCTGGGCCGGTTTGTTTACCTGCCGCGTCTGCAGGTTCGGCCGATTGCAGCTCCTACTGGCCTAGGCCCGCGCTGCTTCCCGCAATCCCTATTGTTCTTGAACGGCGAACTGCGGTCAGTGGGAGCCGCGATCAGCCGAACCTGTGGACGCGGCAGGTAAACAAACTGGCCCGGCCCGCCAGGGGGCTTACCCTGGCAGGCTGCATGCCAAAGGTTGCTGATCCCTGCTCTAGGAGCTCCACCACTCCAGGAATTGAAATGTCAACACAAACTAGTACCTTTTAGTTCATGCTTGCAGTGTCTACTAAAGGTACAGTTACCAGCAGAACAGCCACTGAAAAACATTTTATTTGGAAACATTAAGGAAGAGCTGAAACAAGAATGTGCTATGTCAGTGTTTGAGCCTCATTACATCCCTTATCCCAAATTTCATGAGAATGACTGACAGACTCCCAAGATGATTACTGTTCAATAGACCAAATAGTTGGCTTTTGCCTACTAGAAAAAAACACACCCGATAAGATGATGTTTTAACAAAATAACATTTGCACTAATTTTATATCTTGATTTGAAAGACAGTTTTGTTTAATATTGGTATTAAAGTAAACACCCATTTTACTTATCACTGTATATTCACATAGTATATCATCAATTCTCAATACAAAAACAGGATGAGGGGAAAAAGAATATTACTATCCTTATTTTACATGCAGGGAACTGAGGCACAGAGTTTAAGTGATTTATCCAACGTCATACAGAAGATTTGGAGAGGCGCTAAGAATTTAAACAGGTCTTCTAATACTTTAAACACAAAATAATCCTTCCTCTCCCATGTTTATTCTATCAATACCTGTCTATTCCACCATGGTGTTATAATATATTCTTTAGCTTTGCTCCCCACCTCCCCCAAATAAAAATATAACTTTCACCATGATGCAGTGCCCAAC
>NC_071510.1:76612992-76657992 GCF_027887155.1 Malaclemys terrapin pileata | reverse complement strand
AGGTGGGCTCCATTTTCAAGGACTTTCTGGGCAATCTGCCAACCCTGAAGGGTTTTGAAAGGAATCATAGCTCTTTTAGTACACATTAGTTTTAGAACTTTCCATCACATACTTTGCTTAATATATGTGGCTCTGGTTAGTCACTGACATCCTCTTTTTAGTGCTTTTACTTTCAAGTTTCTTCTTTACTCAGAAAGACTAGCATTCAAGTAAGCTTGTGCCTGGTCTTCCAATTCTTGTTCATACAAGTGGTGCAGTGTAGTCAAAAGGACAGAGCACTGAGCTGGGATCCAGGAAAACTGTGTTCTATTCTTGGCTCTCTTACTGTCCTGCTGCTTGACCTTGGGCAAAATCATTTAATCTTTCTGTTGGCTTGCCTATGTGAACACTTAGTTCATGGCAAGCTGGGGTGTAAAAATCTACCTCTCACTAGCCTCCTGTGCACTGTTTATTGGACCCTGTTGTCATACACTAAAAGTTCCCTAGTGGGCTTTGATCTACCTCACTTTGAAACAGGGGTAATGCATGGCAGCAGGGTCCAACATACACTTAGTGCATGGCAGGCTAGTGCGAGGCAGATTTTTGCTCCCCAGCTTGCGGTGAGCTAACTATTTGTACAGACAAGCCCTGGGTCTGTTTCCTCTTCCATTCGTATCTTTCTATTATATTTAGATTGCAAGTTCTTCAGGGCAAGGTCTGACTGTGTGCAATGGGACCCTATTGCCAGTTGGGGTCTGAAGGCACTACCATAATTTAAAATAAATAATAATGAACACTGTTATTCCGTACTTTTGTGGTCAATGCTGAAGTCAATGAGAGTATGTGACCTAGCGAGGAATGTATTTGAGTATGGACTGGAAGATCTGGTCCTTTTCTTTTCAATTTTCTAAATCTCGACCTTGACTAGATAATATGTGAATGCACATACTTGGTACAGTGTGCAATATGATTTGATCTTCTAAAATATTATCTAATATGTGCTGTATTTAGTGTCTTTCCCTCTAAAGAAAACCCATGGGACTGTCTGCCTGGTAATTGTCATAATTCTGTTCTAAAAATGGGAAACACTGCAATATTCGGTGGACAGTGAAAAGAGCAAGGTTTTCAGTTTGTTAGAATATGCATGTTGAGTCAAACAGACTGAACAAAGCAAGAATTGCATACATTTGAAGTCAAAGAATATCCGTAAGGTATTTCAACATATGCAAGAAAACTGCCATATCAGCCAGCACTTTATTAAGCAATATGTTGGATGAGATTTTCACCCCTACTGTGTCACCTCTGAGTGGGTGTAAGAGTGCTGAGGTGCTGTAAAGCCCTTAGCCAGCCAGGGAAGAATTCTGCTGGTGCAGTTATTGCATAGGACCTGCTGTCAAACGTAGGCCTCCTTGAAAGAACCATGCTGGGGCAAGGCTGACAGTTGGAGGGGTAGGAATGGGGTGTGTCAGTATCTTCTTGGTGGCTCCATCATCTACTGGAAGCCTGAACTGAGCTGCCATACCTTAAAACAGTATCCCTTGGGTTGCTCTGTGGTTGTTTTCTGCCCCCAGAGCAGCCCAAAAATCAGGACAGATCAAAGATGACTTAATATTCCCCGAGGACTTCAAATTAATAGCAAATAGTCAAAGCAGATGTTCTGCAAACAATCCATCAGCTGAAAATTGCTGTTCCTATCTAACTGGCAAATACTTAGAAATGCAAACAATATGCTAGTTATAGAAACTAAATTCATAGTGAATATGATTTAAAATGGATAGTTCCGATATCTATAATGGGAAACTAAATAATATACACTTTGGGTTAAGCTAAAGGAGGAGGAGACGAGGATCACTTCAAACTCCCAAAATGAAAGTGCTGTGCTGATGTCCCTTCTCTAGTGTCTCTCATTTAGAAATCAGCCCTTAAAACTCCAATTCCCTAGCAACAGTAGACTAATACAACAACTGTAGTCCACATTAAGAAACCTTTCTCAATAAACAGGTACAATAGAAGCTCAGAGTTATGAGCACCTCTGGAATGGAGGTTGTTCGTAATTCTGAAATGTTCATAACTCTGAACAAAACATTATAGATGTTCTTTCAAAAATTTACAACTGAAAGTTGACTTAATACAGTTTTGAAATTTTACTATGCAAAAGAAAAATGCTGCTTTTAACCATCTTAATTAAAATGAAACAAGTACAAAATGTTTCCTTACCTTTTAAAAAAGATTTAACAACTTTCCCTTTATTTTTTTTAGTACTCTACAGTATTTGCTTTTTTGCCTTTTTTTTTTTCTTTTTTGGTCTCTGCTGCCCTGCCTGATTGCATACTTCCTGTTCCAAATGAGGTGTGTGGTTGTTTGGTCAGTTCGTAACTCTGGTGTTCGTATCTTTGAGGTTCTATTGATTTATGATTTCATTTCCATGTAAACTCACTTTGAACACTTCCTTTTCCATGTAGAATATCGTGTAGGTTGTTTCCCCAAGAGTTCAGAAGTGAGGCTCAGCACAAGATTCAGCTACAAGCATTATTTCTTGTCTGAGCATCACCCTGTGTCTCCCTCACATTCAATTTGTATGCAGTTTTTTTCTGTTTTACCAGCAGAGAGTTAACCACAGGGGCATCTATGGTCTTGAAGCTAAAGGACAGGGCTGGGAGTCAGGATAGTGAGTCCTAATCCTAAATACTTCAATGTGTGACCTTGAGCAAGTCAACTTCTCAGTGCCTCCATTTCCTCATCTTTGAAATGGGGAAGGTTCTTTTGTAAGACATGTAATATAGATATGCCTATGTACATAATTATAAAATACATAGGACCTGATTTCTGCTCATCATATTTCTTCAGCTTTACCTGAGATTTACTCCTTTAGAGCCAGGGCTGGCTCCAGCTTTTTTGCCGCCCCAAACGGCGAAGGAAAAAAGAAAAAGAAAAACCTGATTGAGCTGCCACCAAAGTGCCGTGGAAGAAGAAGGGGAGTGAAGGACCCACCGCTGAATTGCCGCCGAAGAGACCCGGACGTGCCTCCCCTTTCTATTGGCCTCCCTAGGCACCTACTTCCTTTGCTGGTGCCTGGAGCCGGCCCTGTTTAGAGCTCAGTTAGGCCCATAAACCCTGATTGCAAAATTTTCAGATTCTCCACAGCCAAAAGAACATATACCTCTTGAAATCACTGTGCTGAATATGCCTATATTTGCTGATTATCTAACCATGAACTCTCCTCTATTACTGAATCGTGTCCTTGGCACAAATATGATAAAAGACATACTGGCTGATGGGCTTAGATTAACAATGAACCTAGTAATTGTCCGGAAATATATATTCATAAAAAGTCTTAAATCATGACATAGTGATGGGGAAGTTTTCAAAAGAAAATGAAATACGAGTAATCATAAATTAATTGACAATGTTGGAGCTATTCCTTTTCTTGATAACGTAAAACTTTTTACCATTTCTTTGCCAACATCTTTTTTCAATTCAGTTTCAATTCTTCTTTTTAATTCTGTTTCAAGAGGAAAAGACATAATATGATAACTTTGATCACAAATGTTTAAAGAACTGTGTAAGTAAGGTTAATTTCCTCTACATGAAGTAGAACCGATACACTAAACCAAAATATTGCAATATTGGCTTTAGTGACACCACACCTGGAATGCCAAATTCTGTTTTGGCCAGATGGTTATGAAAATGGTAATGATAAAATTAAAAGTGTTTGGAGAGGAGCAATCAAAATAATTTAGGCCCCCAATTAATCTCACCTTACAGTTAGGCATGTGCCTTCTAAATCAGGACCTTACTTTGTTGGTGTGCTGGCTGATAAGAAAACAGTAAAACTAACAACAGTTTAGCTAAGGGGATGACTTAAGTGGGGCCATAAGTCCACTAAATAACTGAAGCTGCATACAACAGAGGGGAGCGGAATTACTGTAGAAGCAGAAATAGTTACTGTAAATTAACTTTCTCTGAATTCACATGTAAAAATATGAAAATAAATTTACATAGCAATTTTTTCTAGAAAGTCTATGCACTGAGTCTGGTGAGCATGGAAATCATGTAATTCTCTATGAAGCTATGCCTTTGTAGTAGAATTTATGTTTCTACAGCATTTTAGGAAGTATAACTAGAAGCAATGGGATGGAATTAAGAAAGGGAATATTTATACTGAACATATTTCATCTCTCTCTCTCTCTTTCTCTCTCTCTCTCCCAGCAATGGATCGTTTAGGTTGTGTAACGATTTCCCAAGGGACGTGAAGGAAGCCATGTTACTTGCAACATCTCAAACTGTACTGGACAGAATATCATTAAATACATTAAATCATTAAATAAGTTGTTAAAATTGTTTTGCTCGCCTATTGCTCTGACCTCATCCACTTCTCTTTGGATTCCTCCATTGATTTCCCATTGTCATGCTGTCTGGAGTGGTTCATGACCATGAGTACTACCTCAGGGCAGACTGTCCGAAAACAGGGCAGACAGCCCAAACTGGTGGTATGTTCTAGAATTAGATTTCACCAACCAGAAACTAATGTAAATTTCTGGATCACTATATCAGTCCTAACATGGAGTCACAGTCAGTCGCCTTAGGCTCTCCAGTCTATCTTGCCACGCAGGCAAGCTGGATTAGTGATCAGTGGTCACTTAACACCAAAAATCACAAAATATTCAGGTTCTGGATTCAACTTTGCTGCCTTTAGGAATGGAGCCTGAGGTTCACTCCAGGAATCCTTGGATCCATGGGGCTTCTATCAAGCCTTGGACAATTAATCCTTTTAATTTTCCCAGATCTACTACTGTTCTATGATTGATTGTCAAATAGTCTCTACCTAGGCTTCTTTTACACTTACTAGATAATGGGGCCTCAGTATTTCCCTTATAGGTCCTGGATCTCTTGGCATGCTTAGCCTATATGGGTTGGTGAGCTATGGGCTTAGTTCTCCAGAGGAAGATCCAGGAAGACGAATGGCCCTTCTGCTTTGTCTTCAGGTTTTCCTCCTTTAAATGAGGAGCCTCTCCAGGTCTGCATACCCTGCTGAGAGATCTTCCTGTTCTTACCAATTCCTCAGCTGATGAAATAGGATCAATTTCCTCAGTCTCTTGGCTTGATGCCGTTAAACATTTATGAGATTATATATTTTGAATAGTTCACGTTTTAGATAATAGTGCTCTCCTCAAGGCAGGTAGTGTTGCACCTGGCATCCTGGAACTGTCCCATAAAAGAGGGTGTGATGGAAATAACAAAGGCCTTTTGGTTAACCTTTTTCAACTGAGAACTTCAGTCATTTTTTCCATATATTTATAAGTGCCTTAAAATAGCAGTTTATACTAGAGCGCTTCCTCACCCATAACAATAGTGCTGTTGGCATAATGCAGAGATCTGCTCCTTCAAATACTGTTAGCTAGAGCACTCTAGCAGAATTAGTCTTTTTACATCACATTAGATGTTGTACAGTTACATTCGGTAAATACACCTCTTCATGATATAATTTGATAATAGGTGCTGTAAATTTAGGGCTTAATGCAACTCAAGAGATTGACCATCTAGTAATATGTTTTAATAATAATAATTGTGTAATCTCATAGTGCCTTTCATCAAAATGACCCTGGAGAGCATTACAATTTTATACTGTATAAAAACAGATTACCTTTTGTTTTTAAGAACAGATAATTTTGTTTATCCATTAGGGAATAATGCCACATTATTTTTCTTACAATGGGGCACTCACTTGTACCTTTATAGGTGTACTTGGACAGCCATTTGTAAGAAAAATAATCTGGCATTATTCCCTTACATTTTTTGTTTATAAAACAATAATCTTACCTAACAACATATGATATGTATTCACCCATGGGCAGAACAAAAAAGCTATTTAGTGACAATCTTGCACAAGAGTTTAGGGATGAATACTTTATGTAACTGATTTTTACATACTGGAGCTTGGTTAAATGGTAAAGCATTTTACATAACATGTATGCAAAATATTCTAGTGATTTTTCAGGATTTTGCACCCCAACATTTTCTGGGATGAAATTTCAGGAGACTGACAATTACTGATAACAAAGCATGCAAAAACCTAAAAAGTCACTTTCACGTGAATATAGCAATTTTTAAAATGCTGGAGAGGGTATCCACTAAAAGCTATTTAGGTCCTGATTCAGGATGTTGACGCACGAGTAGGCCCACTGTCTTTGACTGGACTATTTATGCACTTATTTAAACATATGCTTCCATACCATCTTGAATTGGAGCTTCAGATTGCAATTCTGTGCAGTGTCCCATGCAGTTTACAAACGTGAGAAAAGACAGCTCTACTTCAAAGAGCTTACGCTCTGAAAGACTGTAGTGTTACAAATCCTGTACCCCGTCTAGTGCAAGCCATTATGGGGCGGTCTGAACATTCTGGAGTTACCTGATCCCCAGGCGATTTGAAAACATGTGTGTAGATTTTATGCCCTTTGAGGCAAGAACCTTGCCTTCTGAGAGTTGAGGCGGGATAGAGTTGTAAGGCAACCAGCTTCTGCTGTCTGTAAAAATAAGTCAATATTTGGCTTGTGTAACACACCTGAAGTTTGACTTTCATAACAAATTTGAAATATAAATATTTTCCTCTTTTTCCTTCCTGCTCTCAAACATTGGAGGTTATGATAACTATATCCAGAATACTATATCCTATTGAAACTACTGGGGGGAATTTAGCCTTCTGAAACACTTTAAAAATAAACTCAACTTCATTCTAACTTTCATTATAATTCTGGCAAATAAAGAGTATTGTGAGTTTATTCAGTGACTCTTATGGTTCCAGGCATGATCATTTTACAAAAAATGGTGCTTTAAGGATTAATTGATAAACTTAATGTTTGAGAAATGTTGAAGGCACACAGACCTCCAGTGACAGTGGAAATTAGATACCTACTGCACTGTAACCCCTCTTTGCATTATTAACTAGCTTAAGATTGTATTAGAAATAAGCAGTACTCTGTAAGTAAGGGCTGCTCCGCATTAATATATGATGGGCACACACGGAAAAATTAGATTAATTTTGGATAAACATTCAAAGTTTGGCTGCTTAATTTGATCCTTTTTCAGGGACTACCTTATGACTCCTTCCAGGCTCTTTCTCTCTCAGACACACAAAATCTCTCAGCATCCTCAGCTCTCCATATCTTGATTTTGTTTCATCTGCAGCAGTGAGCTAGAGAGGTGGGGTTGCTGGGGAGCCCATCATTTTCCTTTGAGAGAATTCCCCTATGCCAGGGAAATGCTCTAGGAATTTTCAGCGGATTAGTCACTTTGCGCGCTGCCTTAGTGATGCAAAGCGATGGTGACTCACTTGAGAATCTGGCCCATAGCATTCAAAGGGTGTGGTCAGGGGATCACACACTTCACATTTTGATTTGTGCAGCCTATTTTGCCCTTAATTTTCTTTGTAACTCTCTGAAGAGTTACAATTTTCAAATTCTCCCAACTCAGCTGAACTCAAACCAATTTTCAGCCCAATATTTAAAAGCACTTCTCCTTGAACTTCAAGACCCTTCTTCTCTCTCAACAGGAGACTGCTAATATTCACTGATTTTTTTCCCCACTCTAACCCTTTTGAAGACAAAGGGTCTTCTCTTCTGGCTTACTTCATTCTAAGGAGGAGAGAGTTATCTCACTTTCTGGTCCTCTGTAATTCAAACTATGCCTCCTGCTGTTGCTGCTTGGGGGAAACATAAGATGGTCTCTACAATCCTATCCTTCTGAGGTAATTGTTGGTCTCTATCCATTCCTCTTAAGAGCTAGTTTTACTGCTAGTGACTTAGAGATTTAAAGGGATTTTTTTCCCTATTTTCTGGCTTTTTTTAAGTGATAGGTAATGTTTCAAAGCATATCACATTCATCATTTAAAGATGACCAAATAACTGAATAATGCATCCAGATCACAGAGAATAAGAAGCAGTAGCTATAAGGGTGCCCACTTGTTCCTGCTACACAGCTGCACTGCACTGAGTGCTCTATATTTCAGTTCATCACATTCATGAAATCCATATCTGTGCTATCTAGAGAAATCAAAGGGGGTAAATTTAAATTGACACAGAGTGAAAGCAGATGGGAGTCCTTTACCCGGGTTACATACACAAAGAATGTTATTTTCTCTGTTCAGATTCAGCCTGTTCTTCTCCTGTTCAGTCAGTGGTGAGCAGTAGTTGCCATTCTGTCAGTTCACCATAACCCCACGTTATAGCTGTGGAGCACAGTATGGTCTAAACCAAAAGCTTTTTTCAGCTAACCTCATTGACAGACCCTGCTCCACATTGATCAGTGAAGGAGAAGTTTTTTAATTGAAAAACTATAGTAAATGAGATAAAAATTAAGATGTGGAAGATAAATGTCTGATGTGGAAGTAGATATTTCCCCCTTTAATGGAGAGCAGGTATAGTACTTTGTATCAAATGGAACATTGCCTATTATTGGGATTGGGATTCAGGTCTCTTAAATCCTATTTTTGGCTTTGCCACTTGGTCATTGTGAGAACCTGGGCAAGTCATGTCAACTTCTCAAAGCCTCAATTTTCCCATCTATAAAGTGGGCATGATATTTTCCTGACTCACAGGGATGGAGTTGAATGTATGTATGATGGGAGCTTCCGTCTCGGTTAGGTTGTTCCAAACTCTTACAAACTTAAAGAAAGGAGGAATTGCTTTAATGCACAGATCTCTCCCAACATCTTTATTAGCACGTTGTGATGTGATGCAAGGCCTGAAGGGGTAAATTAGGCCAATTTACTTTAGGCTGTACCGAAGGCATGCAAGGGCCTAATTGCTGATGAAATCCAGCTGAGAGAGGAGCTGGGCACGAACTATAAAAAGAGGAAGTTGGTAGGCTGCAAGGAGGAAAAAAACTTGCAGTCATACTCCCAGATACAAGGGGGAAAAGTAGGAAGCAGTCCAGGGAAGGAACAGTGGGGACTGGGAGAGTAAAAGCCCAGAGCTGCTGGGTTGAGGGTCCCTGGACTGGAACCCAATGTAGAGAGTGGGCCTGGGTTCCCCTGCAAGCCACTGCTGGAGTGACACAGCAGGAATAGCCCATTTTGGGATGGCTGGAAGCAATCTGGAAGCAGACTTTAATGATACCCTGGGAGGGGGGAGAACTTTAACGTGACTTAGCTGGAGGGCTAAGCCATGAAGAAGAACGTGCTGCAGCTTCTGGCACGTGAGACACCATGGAGTAAGTGAGGAAACGGCAGGCTGAGTAACCACAGGAAGGGGTGTGGGGGGGTTGTCAGATCAGGTGGCTGAGCTAATTCCCCAGATGAGCCACAAGGAGACGCCACCAAGTGGTGAGTAGAGCAGACCCTGTCACACATTGCAGGGCACCGGGATTCTGCACAAGAGCAGTCAGTAGGAGTATGACATACATTTTAAATGATCAAAAGAAACTTTACTTCTGGCTGCCCCTCCTTTCTCAGCTCGTCAGCACTGCAGGCTACTCCCTGGGCCTGTCCACGGCCCTGAACTCAGACTTTGCTGCATCGCTGCAGCAATAGCAGCAAGTCCCCTATCCACCAGCCTGCTCAGTTCTTTCAAAAATGGCATTTATTTCCTCCAATCAGAAGAGGGATGGCTCAGGAAGCCAGCAGGATTTCTTTCTAGCTCTCTAGCCAATCAGGGCTCTGGAGGGATGGAGAGCCCAGTTTTTTTCGCCAGACTGCTTGTCCCCAACCATTCAAAACTCTAGGGGCAGGGGCAGGACCAGTTTTCACAGCACTGCTGCTGCTATGCGGCTCCACATACATAAAGTATTTTGAGATATGTATGTAATAGATCATAAATATGCAAAGTATTACCTGTTGACCATTGTCAGTAGTTTTATAATTTGTCTCTGAACTGATCCCTGATTCTGAATGAGAAAGAGAATGACATGTACTTTACTTTGTACATCTACTTTCCTGAGCTAAAATATTCCTTGGGTAGCTAAAGAAAATGGGAAAGAGATCTTGAAGTCATTGTGGAGAGTTCTCTGAAAACATCCACTCAATGTGCAGCGGCAGTCAAAAAAATGAACAGAATGTTTGGCATCATTAAGAAAGGGATAGATAATAAGACAGAAAATATCATATTACCTCTATATAAATCCATGGCACACCCACATTTTGAATACTGTGTGCAGATGAAGTTGCCCCATCTCAACAAAGATATATTGAAATTGGAAAAGATTCAGAAAAGGGCAACAAAAATGATCAAGGGTATGGAACAGCTTCCATATGAGGAAAGATTAATATGACTGGGACTTTTCAGCTTGGAAAAGAGATGACTAAGGGGGGGATATGATAGATAAAATCATGCCTGGTATGGAGAAAGTAAATAACCAAGTGTTATATACTCCTGATAATACACGAACTAGGGGTCACCAAAAGAAATTAAATAGGTAGCAGATTTAAAACAAACAAAATGAAGTATTTCTTCACACAATGCATAGTCAACCTGTGGAACTGTTTGCCAGAGGATGTTGTGAAGGCCAAGACTATAACAGGGTTCAAAAAAGAACTAGATAAATTCATGGAAGATAGGTCTATCAATGGCTATTAGCCAGGATGGGCAGGTATGGTGTCCCTAGCCTCTGTTTGCCAGAAGCTGGGAATGGGCGACAGGGGATGGATCACTTGATGATTACCCGTTTTGTTCATTCCTTCTGGGACACCTGGCATTGGCTACTGTTGGAAGACAGGATACTGGGGAAGATGGACCTTTGGTTTGAGCCAGTACGGCTATTCTTATGGTCTTATGAAAATAAAATCCACAAATGAGGTTGAAGAGAGGGGCTAGATGAAGACTCATTGCGGGCTGCAGGGGCCGGACCTTCTTAAAACTACGAGTAATGTTAATGGTAAAATAATTTAGAAGGAACTCTCTCTGCTCCCTTCTTTACAAAAAGCTTTCTGTGCTCACTTCACATCTTTCCACCTCCTCTGTAAAAACAAACAAAAAACAGCCAAGAAAAAAATCATTTAAATGTAGTGTTTTATCCATGTTTACTATTTATAAAATATCTCATCATACTCACAAATACAAAATATAGAGTCTCCAAGGTAGAAAAAGCACTTAACTGTACCAATTTGGGGGTTGTAAAACTGGAATAAGTCTCCAAAGTATGAAATGTTCAATTATTTGAGGTGACTGAGTTTGTTTTGTGAACATTTCACTCAAACATAGCATTGATCAGAGCCTATCTTGCTGATCGTCAAGTCCCACACACCTACCAGCTACACAGAGATTATAGTACAGCGATTTTGCTCTGAATCTGTTGACTTTTGACTCAACTCACTAATTATCAGCAGTGTACCAAAGAGATTATTGAGAAAGTAAGGGCAAAATTCACATGGAATGAGTGCAGCATCTGTGGTGCAGTTTCTGCACAGTGCGTAAAAATGAATTGTATAGGATGGAAGTCAGAATTTTTGCCCAAATGTTGAGAGTTTTTATATGAGAACTCAGGGGTTTATTCCCTATGCTTTAAGGACCGGTTCCAGCCCTCATTGAAATCAATGGGAGTCTTTCCATTGGCTTCAGTGCCAGTTGTGTCAGATCCAAAATGTCCAGTGAAAATTTGAAGCAGTTCTAACTTTATGAGATCCCCAACATTAAAGCAATGGCATCTCCCCCACCCCCTTTGTTTTGACACTCTGGTCTGTGTCACTTGTTATGAAAATGAAGTATTTTATAATGTGTGTAAGTAGTCTGAAATCTGTGTAAATGTTTTGACACTTGTATACTGTATGTCTTTTTATGTATATAAAATAATTGCTCTACTATCCATCATGTTATCAACCTGTGACAAACTGCATATATTTCAACAAAACTGTGCTATTTTTTATTTGTTTTCTCTCTGATATTTCAGCTACTTTCTTTGATTTGAAATTTTACAGACTTCAAAAGTCCATTGTAGAGGCAGGGGTAGGTTACTTTGTTCTTGGTTTATCTTCCTAAAAGAGATTGAAAATAAAAGGAAGGGAGTAAAAAATGTGTGATTAAAAATTCCATAAAAAATTAAATCTTACTTTTAAATAAAACAG
Organism: Malaclemys terrapin pileata; assembly: GCF_027887155.1. Lineage (NCBI taxonomy): Eukaryota > Metazoa > Chordata > Testudines > Emydidae > Malaclemys > Malaclemys terrapin. The sequence goes on along the minus strand of NC_071510.1, from coordinate 76,645,961 downwards.
ATGATGCTGTTTTCTTATCTTGTACCTAAAATTGATTATCTCTCATAATTAACCAATATACTTCTCATTTTTTGAAAAATAACAGCAGCAGTAATTGATTCATCATTAACTATCGAGTTTATTGGACTTTTAGTCAATTAATTTAAACAATGGAACTTCAAAAAGGTGTCAGAATTTCAGTCTACATTTCATATTAATGCATTTTCATTTTTATAACATTAAGAAATATCAAACATTTGAAAAACCAACAGTGTTACCCTTAAAAAGTTGCCAGTTTTGTCCCACTGAAGTAAATGGGCAAAAATCCACCTACATAGATTAGGCCCCAATCCTGCATTCTGATCCATCAAAAAGGAAGAAACTGGCTTAGTATCTTTAAATATATATCAACATATACATTTAAAGTTGGTCCTGAACCAAAAAAGCTACCCAGGTAAAATCCTCACATCATTTAAGTCAATAGGCAATTTGCCATTGATGTGAGTGAGGCCAGGATTTCACTCCAGACTTTAAATCCCAAATTTTCAGAGATTAAAAATCTAGAATCAGCCCCATTACTAATATAAATATATGAAGCACTGGAGCACCAGTGTTTGGCTAGTTACACACAATAATATTATAGCTAACATTTTTTCATTTGGGTATAATTCCAAATAGACAAGCTAAAAGGAAACTTGAATCCACTGTTATTCATACAGTCTCTGCCTGTTCCTAAAATGATACAAAAAAAAATCACTTAATCTTTTTTTTACAAATCTATTTTGTTGTATAATGTTATCTATTATTGCACAGCCCCTATGGTATGATAGGAACTTTTTTGCAGACAAAAATAAACACCTCAGGGAAGCGTACAAAGGCTCTACTTAGATCAAACAATGTTTTATAGAATTTACTTTTAAAAGTAAGATGAAACAGATGTATCACAAGCCACTTGAGGAAGATAATATCCCAGAGATCCCTACTTGATCTCATTCTAGAAATGCATAATCCAGAACCATGCAATGTCTAGTTTAGCTAAATACATTAGTTTTTTCTAACTACTGTATCAAGACGGTAAGAGGGCAAGTACATTAACACCATTTTGTCCCATACCTGCTTATGAACTGTATGTTTCCAAATTTTGAAGACATCTGGCAAAGACCAAACCAAAATTTCCCGTTGGAATCTGTAAGACAAAAATTGGTACAAAAATAAGAAACTGTGGAATGGAACCCTATCAAAATTCATGTCTAATCTCAGCAAAGATGCCAGACTCTCCACATAAACACAAATCACTGCCTCTGGGCAACCACAGCCACTGTATTAAGTGGAAACAGTATTGAAACAAGAATTATTATGAAGGTTTAGGTCATAAAAATGAATCCAGTGTAAGAAGCTACGTTGACAGAAGAAATTCACAACAGAGACAATATTTCAGTAACATCTTAGCAGCAGCACTGCAAATGAAACATGAAACAAACCAAGAAATCTTCATTCTTGCTCATTGCATCTTTTCTGACAACTAATTACCAATAAAGTTTCATCTTAATCACAAATACTAAAATAATATGAATGATAAAACCCTTCCAGAAACTTTTTACTAGCAATGAAAAATATTCAAAATATTTTCCAGCCACCTGCTAACTTCTGGCTGCAGGCATTAACCATAATTATTTTTCATAACTTTCTTTTTGTAGTACAACCTGCTGGATTTATCCTAATGAGCTGCTTAAGTATGAATGGTTAAGTATTAAAATTACATACTTGAAATAAAATGTTAAGACTACAGTGCATGTAACACATGTAAATATTATTGTAATGTATAATGTACATTTTATTGCTTTTCTTTTTCAGTCATGATTGTGGCATTCAAGTATCGTTGACTTTTGCAGCTTAGCAATTATTTCAGTTTGGCTTTGATGTTTAACCTCAAGGTCCTTTATTGCTCTTCATACTTGAATGCCTTGAACATTAATTACCACTAGAAATGGGCAAATCAATTCGGGTAACTTTAATCCCAACTGTTGAACTGAAAGAAACACTAACTTGTTTAAATTGTCCTCCTTTTCCTCCCTTTCAGAAAACTCCACATTTCTACTCCTTCCTGTATCTCAGCCCTCATTTCTTCATACATCACTTACACTTCCAGCCTGAGCTTTTCTCTTTAAGCTTCCCTGTCTCCTTCTTCCACTCCTGCCTTCATACCTTCTTGTATGCTGCCCTTTAGTCTTCAGACAGTCCCCAAGTTAATTTTTTTTACTCCCTCTCTCTCCCCCTTCTGATCACTTTTCCAAACTCTTGAATTCCAGTAATGAAAAGTGGCACATGCCACTTTGTTCAATGTACTGGGCATTGTTTGCATTTTGACAATACGTTTAATTTGTCAGGGCAAGAACTTTCTGTTTTTGCTTGGCACATTATGTATCTGTACTGTCAGTGACACCAACACTCACTATTTTATCATGACTCTTGTGATATATTTAGTGTTTTACCTTCAGGCCCCAGCTTCATGTGATTTGTGTGATTAGATGAAAATCTCAGCTTTCATTTTTTTTAACATACATTTCTACCTCTCAGGATTGTGTAAAAAAAAAAGTTGAAGAGGTGAACCCTAAAAGCTCAAAACCCAGAAAGGAAATAAAACATACATATCTAATTTGGTTTAAAAATCATGAAATTTAAAAATTAACTCAATTTTTGGGAAGTAACCCACCAGTTCCCCCCTGGGTTACTTGGGAGCAGGCAGCACTTACTTGTGTGCCCGGGTGCCTGATGATGTCAAAATTAAAGGAGATTCTGAGTATTCCAATGATGATGCTGGATAGGTGGGAATCTTCTAACCACCCCTCTGCTGCAATCCTTTTACTTACAAAGAAAATATTTTGGCGGTGCCTCCACCAGGTTGGGTCCACTGAAATGCCTTGGGAATCTCCAGGAATAAACCTGAGCTAATCTATGCAATGGGTCTAACTCAAAGGACCAATTATAAACAATATACACCTAATATACACTTAGATTAGAGTTAAAACACCTTTACTTGATTTAAGAAAACATGATAGATTGAGATTAGTATATCACAACCCATTTAAATCAGCAGGTGCCACTTCAGTAAGACAATAAATGCAATTTACAGTAGTGAATTAAATTTAACCAACTTACATTTACACTAGCACCATTACCCCACCCCTGAACGTGCACTCCTCTGAATGTCAGAGTTCTAAACGCTTGCATGGGTGCACTTCAAGATGTTGAAGCTGGGGACGGCCCTCTTTTGCTCCAGTAAAACAGTCCAGGCAAGGTGACACAGGGTAGACCAGTTCTAGCTTGGGATCATTCCAAGCTGCACAACTCCTCTGAAGATGGGAGTTGTTTTAATATAGGTCAATAATCCTAGGTCGTGATTAGACAAGAAGACCACTTTATCAGATGCAGGCAAACTCTTATAGTCTCTTTGATCTCTCCCTTCCCCTGCAAGCACTTCCCCAACCAACAAAGGTGATGGTCATGCTCACTGCCTTCATTGAAGGCCAACCTCTGTCAGTTCTGGGCAGAGCAGCAGTCTCTGCCTTGGCTCTAATGAAGCTACCACCAGCCTTGGAGGCTTCCTGCTTGCTTTAAGCCCCAGCAGACTCTCAGTAGCAGCTTCTGGCTTTATATTAGTAGCTTAGCAGCTGCTCCTGTCTTGGACAGAGCTCCTCAGAGCAATCTCCACTCCCCTACCAGGATCTTAGCTCCTCTTACACAAGATGGAGACCACTCCATGTTCTTCTTACATCCCTTGGAAATTGAAGTCTCTCTCTCTCTTCCCCAAGGCAGCATGAGAATTGCAGTGACCAAGGCTGGATTGCAACACTCATGATCTTTCCATCAGGAACATTCCCAATTAAGTTCAGAGTCCCCTCTAAGAGAGGGTGTCTCCATGTAATAGTAGCACCAACAGGAGAGGAGAATGAGCTGCCCCTATACTAAGTTGTAGGACCAAAGATATGATTCTTTAGCTCAATGGTTCTCAACCAGGGGTACGTAACAGTCTTCCAGCACGTCCCTCAGCCCGCGCTGCTTCCTGCAGCTCCCATTGGCCTGGAGCAGTGAACTGCAGCCAGTGGGAGCTGCGATCGGCGGAACCTGTGGATGCGGAAGGTAAACAAACCAGCCCGGCCTGCCAGGGGGCTTACCCTGGTGGGCCACGTGCCAAAGATTGCCGATCCTTGGGCTACAAAAAAGTACAAGCAAACTCCTGGAAAGGGTTCCAGTAGTCTGGAAAGGTTGAGAGCCACTGCTTTCGCTTACTGAACTTGTGCCTGCCTTTACTGATCATGAGTTCTAGGAATTGCGCCTGCTTGTACTAGCCTACCAAGAGGTCCTGTAAGGCTCCTCTGCCCTTCTTAGTTTTGGCTAAAAAGGTAATTTGTGAAGTATTTCCAGATTTGCCAATTTGGGAAAGATTGGAAATCTCACAAGATCTGATTCTCATGAGGTTTCAAGCCCACTTTTCATGGAGGCTTATTTTAACAGAACTTCTAAATCTTTTGGAAGTTTTGCCCACCACTATTTTCCTCATATCAGGGCGGTGGATCGTCCAAGCTTTGATTGTATATCATATTTTCATTTGGATTTGTAAATTTCTGTGGTGACCCTTTCCTAGTTGGGGTTTTGTGGCTTGTTTTGTTTTTCCTAAAAAATCCTTTGAATCCCCACCAGGATGTTCATCATTTGTCAGTTTAGACAATTACAGGATAAAATAGTATAATAAATCACTCAGAAAATGATGCACAGGTCTGTCTCATCTTACGCTGGGGTTACGTTCCACGGTCAGCACGTAAAGCGAAAACCGCGTATAGTCAAAATTACATTGAATTCAATGGCGGGCGGAATCGCCCGCACTACAGGTACAGTATTAAAATTGTTATTTTTCTCTTTTTTTGTTTTGTTTTTGCCAACCGCGTAAAGCTGAAATCGCGCATGTTAAATGCGTGTAAGATGCGACAGACCTGCATTTGTTCAACTATATTTGTTTAAATAAGTATAGGTGAAAAGTTAAATCTGCCTGTAACAGGAATCATATGTAGGTTTCTAATTATATTCAGGACATTTGTTTTGTGGCTAGGCTATTTTAGAGAGGGTCTCCGTCCCAACATTAAACTCTGATTTGCTATAGATTTCTTCTTATACTTGTTTTTCTTTCCCAGTGGTCCGAGTACAAGTAGAAACAGATAAGAGCTGGCAGTGTTTGTTTTATTGTAAACCTTATTCAGCCTGATGTTTAATTATGTTTCCATGTGGATTTGTAATGTGGATTAATAGTTTTATTGTACTCCTGTGATTAATTTCTGTTTGTTCTAATTTCTTTTTTGGCTCTTTCTTGACCTTGAGGTGAAAAAACACAGAAGATGTATTCCCTCAATTTAATGCCAGTCTGAGGTGTTTCTCCTGCATCATCAGATCAATGAAAAGTAAATAGCCTACACTTCTTGTTTCACAGTGCAGTATTGATCTTTCTTCAGCTTTTGCTTCCCTTTTTTCCCTGCATCTTGTGTCTTTCAACCCCTGGGACCGAAGTGATTGCCATAGATTGGACAAGCTAACAAGCGCATGATAAGGAACTAGTGTTTTGTGGTATACTCACATACAGATGCTTGGTATATAAAGCCTGGACCTCTCTGCATTGAAAGAGAGGTGCCATTTTGTGTATGGCACAAGTCTGTATGAAAAAGAACCACAGAGAAGGCACTAGAGCAGCAGAGGATTTTAATCTTCACACTGATCTTTTATTCCTACAGCTGGTGCCAAGCTGGGTGAGGACATCGCTCCTCTGAAAAGTAAGACAAGTAGCCTGCGAGGAATGCCATAAGCTTTTTTGCTTGGGCAAACGTATAGTACAGTGGCAGCCTCTGGGTAAGTCTGAACTTAATCCTATAGTGACCATATTATTTTTGTCAAGCCCTATTTGAATTTTGAGCAGCAGAGACCTTCAGAGAAAGTTTGAGAATTGCAATAGAAATCATTACTTTCTGGCAGAAACTATGACCGTCAGTATCCTATTATATATTTTAGAGATATGCTTTGAAGTTAATACAGAAAACAGCTTAAGAAACTAATTCATGCTGTAAATTAAGTATTGAATTTATCTAATTTCTTTGTGGTATTTTTTGTTTTTAAAGTTTGCTTTTTTTCAGAAGAGGATGTGAAGTAGTTTTCCTTAAAATTTATTATAATGGAAACACCTTAGTTTGTAAAGCGTAGAAATACTCCATATAGTGTCTACCTGTCCTCAAGTGCTACTTAAGTTAAAAAATCACATATTTTTACATTTCCTTTCTGGGCCCTTCACTGACCAAAGTGTTCCCTGGCACCGAAAAATGGATAGATGAATAATTTATATTCTATTGCATGCTATGCAGTCTGTTGTTTCTTTTGAATAGGTAGATATTTGTGCTGTGCAGTTCAGAAGTTTTCTGACATTGCTTTAGGTGTATGGGAATACTGTTTTTCTCTGTCTCCGGGTGCTTATTAGTCTCTGGTACCATTGGAGCACAGCAAACTAATGTAAATATAAATAAGTAATTTATCCTTTATTCTTTATGTCATTCTTCAAATACTTAGCCTGAGCATTTGTGGCCAGGTTATCATACTGGCTCCAAAATAGCAACCACATATGAGCTCATACAAGACATGAAAGGTGTTATATAGACTAAAAAGAAAAGTTACAATTTTTCTTTATATCTAATCAGTGATATTGTATATTTAGTATTTAAAAAGAATGAATACACAATCATGGAGAGCATACTGTTATACCTTACAATATTTAACTAAACATTAAACTCTCTACTATGCAAGACCAACAGCAAATAAGTTCTTGTATTCTATTATTACTACTAACAGTACAATGATATATGAGTTTCATATGTCCTATGGACACCACTGCAATGCGGTTTATTGGCAGTATTTTCAACAGTACACTTTTATAATGTGAACCTTTGTTGTTGTTGGGTTTTTTTAAAAAGAAAAACAGTGCACACTACACAAATTATGTGTAATGTTGGAGATATTCTATCTCTTTCTAGTTTTATGACATTTTACACTTCTTGGAGCTAGATCATTGTTCTAACCCAAGCTATTATGTAATCCTTAGGGTAACCCCGCTGCTGATTTGAACGCTATTAATTTTCTATTATAGTGTGCTAAAGATGTTCTACAGCGTGGCGCTCACCTGCATTATTGAGTCAATGACCAATTGCAGAGTTACTCTGTGGTGGTTGGAGCTTAACTCAACCCTTTGGGATCTCATTTATTATTTGCAGATATTGATTTTGGAAAAAGGAAAAGCTAAGATGTGTGATTCTAATACCAACTTAGACGTAGCCTACAGCTGTTAACTCCTAATGGTCTGCTTACTGTGGGTCTGTGTTGTTTGAAGCTTGAATTCTTTACATTTTTATGTACAATAAACTATTTGCTGCTACTCCATAAAGATCTGAAAGCAGCCATATAATCTTAGTAATATAGCACCAAAATTATACTTTTTTACCTTTCAATATTTAAATTGTTTAAAATTAATGATAATTCTGAATCCTTAACAGTGCACTATTTAATGAGACTAATTTAATGAAGACAAACCCAGTGCTGTGGTTTGCATATTTCTTGTACAAGTTATACATTATAAAAGCCATGTGGGAAAATGTTACACACTAAATAGAATAACTTGTTCCCAAATCACCCCTAGGGTGGTTGCAGGACAGTGATCCACAGTTGTGTATCTATTTGCAGGATCAGACCATACCTGTGTAGTAGAAACTGACCAGCTTAGGGCCTGATCCAAATCCATTGACTTCAGTTGAAAGATTCTCATTTACTTTAATGAGCTTTGGATCAGGCCCTGAGTGTGGCTGTGTGCTTCCATATCTCAGTCATTAGTTATTTAATACCTTTATGGCAAGTTCTTTCTTCATTTCTTTCTCCAGTGCTTTACCTGATTTGAAAATTTCCATTTCCAACAAAGATGAAACTTCTGAGGGAATTGTGAATGTAACTGTTCCTTATCATTCTTCAAATTAAATTTGTTTAAAATGGACAAAAAACTTTCAAAAAGTTTGTCACTGGCACTTCTGAGGCAATAATTGTGTACAGTGCAATCACAGGTTCGATTGACTTTACCACCTAGGGACCCCCATACACAGGATTACTCCTGGAAGAAGGCTTGCAAGATTAGGCCCTATTTTTTTTGCCAGACTGGCACACTCTGAACATAGCATTCTTATAAGAAAAATAAGTACAGAACCATTCTGGAAAAAAGTGTTGAAGCTGGAGGACAGTGTTATGTACATTACAGTGAATAATTTCTTTAGTGAAAGAGACACCTGTGAAATGAAAAGAATATAATACTGCGAGCTCCTGGGGTCAGGGATTGAGTTCTTCTTGTGTGTTTGTACAGTGCCTAGCCAGTGGTGCCCCAATTGTGAATGGGGCCTCTGCGTACCACTGTAATATAAATATTAACAATAATAACGTAAGGATTCAATTTCAGAAAGTACCATATAGGATATCTAGGAGACCATAGCCTGTAAAAGCATCATTGTAACATTTGGCAAAATGGTAGGAACATATATTTGGTGCATTAGCTAATAATATTATAGCAAACTTTATCCCTCTGGTTAAAAGCTTGAGGACTCAGTCTTTCTGTAGGGCCCTAAATGAGTGTTGTTGGGAATGGAATTCACCCCTCCTTAGCAGACTGCAGGATTTCAGTGCAGTTCCTGCATACCTCCAACCCCAAACCAAAGGCTGTCACTGTATGCACTGTTGCTCTGAACATTCAGGCAGGATGTGAGAGCCACTTTGGTCCATGAAGTTGCAGATTTCATAGCTCCTACTCACCTGTCATGATCTGATGACCGCTTGTATAATGTGCCAGGACTGCTGAGGTGCCCTGCATTGCCAGCCCCACTGTGGGCCCTAGATAGTGGGCTCTGTACACCAGGTGTGCTTCATTTTAAAGGGAATCTTGCCTATGAAATCTGAAGCAATCACACAGCTGTAATTCACCAGAGGAGCCACAGGTGTAATTTAATGGTCTTTAGAAAAATGTCTGACACAGCATTGCAAAAAAGACCAATCTACAAAGTGAATAAATCTGTTAGAGCTGCAGTGAACTATCTGTGTGGATTAGAATTTGCTTGAATATCAAAGGTAGAGAATTTCAGTGGGTGTTACCATTTTAACTTCAAGGAAAGTGTCTAGTAGAGTGCTACAAACTTCGAAGCTTACACTTCACTAATATATTCAACTTTATGTTCATATCACTGTATTCTTGTCTTCTCCTTCCTCCCCTCCCTGTTTTCTACACCCACCTGTTGCATCTTGTCCATCTGTAGATGTAAGCTGTTTGGGACAGGAACTTTCTTATACTTTATATTTGTATAGTGCTCAGCACAATTGACACCAATATTAATTGGAGCCTCTGGGCACTACTGCTATGAGTGAATAATTATCTGATGCAAGGAATGTGCAGTGCAAAGAGTGGAGGCAACAATGATTACTTCACTGGACTGGAATAATTGACTAAGATATGACATGCAAAACCGTGATGAGTAATACAGTATAAGTTAATAAAGACAGGAAAAATAAGAAAAGAGAACACATGCTCAGTTGACATACACAACAAACCTGGAGTAAATGAAGGATTTCAGAAGAACTGATAGATAAAACTTGGGCTGTATTCTTTATAAATATGGAGGTTAAAAAGTGGACTTCGCAAAGTGTTCAAGAATTCTAAAGATAACATCCAACATATTCTATGATCCAGTGAATTTTTAACCAAGGCAATAACCAGGATACAGAAATATGAGCTAAGGAAAGTTTATGTACTAATGTAATTTGGCCAAAATTTCTTTACATGGAATTCTAATAATGAATGGGAACTACAGGAACCACAAGAAAACTATAAATATGCATTTTGAAAAAGTTAGATAACTATTAAAAAGAAAACTAAAAAGTCACTAATACGTAGAATGCTATTGACCCTTTGTTCATGAGTCATCAGCAAAAGTAGAATGCTGGACCTTTGGATCCACAGCATGAACCTCTACAACTTGAGCTAATGGAGTACAACCAATAGAAGTAACAACTGAAAGCAGGAGCTTACCATGGAAGTGTTAGGCAACCTTAACTAAAGTCATCACTGCCTATAATTTTTTTGCGTATATTTATTTATTTACATGTATGGTACAATATGATGGTATACTTTTAAAAAAGCAATTTTAGTTATAATGAATTTACACAAAAATGTTCAAACTTGAGTGCCTAAACATAGTCTCGTAAATGCAGAACTTTGGCATTTTAAAAAAGCATCTAGAAAGAGTGAATCAGTAGATGGAATAAATAAAGGATACAAGAAGCTGACAAATTGATAATTCTGGTAGCTAATCCACACAAAATTGTCCAGTTGTCCTTTAGTTTAACTACTCTCACTGTCCTAATATGATACAATAGCAAAATAATAACAAGGTTGCATGTCTGATTAGAAGAATGTTATAGAAGAGGAAGATTTTTGTTTAATCAATAATGCACATTAGCTACAGTTCATTAAATTCAGATGATTCTTCATACTGCTGTAACACTTCCAGTAAACAAATTGATTTCCTGTGTGAGGTTGACTTCTAACCACTTGTCAATTTCTGTAAAACACTTAGGGCCAACTTTTCAAAAAGATGCCTCTGGATTCACAAGCCAAATGGAGAATTATAAGGATTTTTACATTTCCAACAGTTGGTGCTTAAGAGCATAAATATTGCAAGTCTAAATAAGAGCACAAAAACATGGTGGGCCTGCAGGGCATGGCCATCTGTTTAAGCATGCAAGGGCAAATTCAGCATAAACTTGTAAATTCCACTCCTAAATGTGGGGGGTGGAATTTACTTTTATGTAAGGATGACTTCCTGCAGAGTTTTGTGTCACTCTATTTCCTATAATTATGGATATATAGGGTCAGATCCTAAGCTAGTATAAATCAATATTGCTTCATTTATTTCAGAGGAGTGATGCTGACTTAAACCAATAAGGATCTAGCTCCTCTATATGATTTTGACATTGATTTTTTTTTCTTGATAATTTTACAAATATAATTTCTTATGATGTGATACAAAATACAAAGGGAAAGCACAAAAGCAAACACCAATACAGAATTATATTAAATGTTGTTAATTACTTGTACTTCTCTGAATTCTGAATCTAAGCCCGATCCATTCATAAATACTCAGTCAGATAATAGGTAACTTATTCTAGAACAAAAAGCATTGCTTCACAATTGCATCATTATGATTGCCCCTCACAAATCCCAAATGAATGACACAGGGTGAGATTCTCACCCCTGCTCCAGACACTTTGCCTGGCAAGAGGGCTGGAACAACATTAAAGAATCCTAAAAGCCCTAGTTCCAATTGGGGGAGGATTATTCTGATGTGTGAACTGTGGAAGACAGGTGTATGGCTGCCTCCTGAGGACCTCTTGTATAGGGGATGTGCTGGGGTGAAGCTGGGGGTGGAAGGTCATGTTGCACTAGGGCCTCAGCACACAGCACTGCACTGATTCTGGGCAGTCGTGTGGCACAAGGAGCAGTCCTAGGAGGCTGCGGTGACTTACACCCTCAGGGTTGTCTGGACAAACCCAAGATCAGGAAGGCACAAAGGAAGCTTAAAGCCATCATAGTCTTTAATACCCCTCCGTCCCCGGTTGTGACTACAGCACTATGCCTCTTAGGGTGTATCTACACTAGCAGCTGTATACATGTCCATGCACGGGCTTGTCCCCTAAGCCCTTATTGTCCACACCGAAACCCCAAAAGCACATGTCGGAAGGAGAGTAGAGGGTAAGTGAGCTAGCATGCCAGAAGGATGTTGGTAAGTACATGTCTTAGGCTGTGGCATAGCCCCATACCCATGCCTGTTTGCAGTGTTTCATTAATCGTCCTCTCCTATTACCACAATGCACTGAGCTCTTTTCTTTAGGTCCCTGTGTCCCAGTAGCAGTGTGCTGCATTAACTGACCACAGCAGAACACCTTTCTGCTGCACTGCTTACATGTGAAAATAGGAGCCAGTTCCAAAAGCAGTTTCTTGCCCTGCTGACCATGCCTGGCAGCTAATCCATGTGTGGGCAGAGGATACCATACATAGGGTCCTACCATATTCATGGTTATGAAAAGCACATCACATCACAGACTGTAAAATCTGGTCTTCTCCCCTGAAATCTGTTCTTTTGTGTGCTTTTACCCTATACTATTCATATTTCACGGGGCAGACCAGCAGAACTAAGGATGGTAATACCATACCATGCCATCTTTACTTCTGTGCTGCTACTGGCAGTGGCTCTGCCTTCGGAGCTGGGCTCCCAGCCAGCAGCCACCGCTCTCCAGCTGCCCAGCTCTGAAGGCAGCACTGCCACCTGCAGCAACACAGAAGTAAAGCAATACCGCAACTCCCCCCCCCCCCCAATAGCCTTGCGACACCCCCTCCCAACACCTTTTTGGCCCAGGACCCCTAAAATTACAACACCGTGAAATTTCAGATTAAAATATCTCAAATCATGAAATTAATGATTTTTAAAATCCAATGATGGTGAAGTTGATCAGAATGGACCGTGTATTTGGTAGGGCCTTAACCATATGCTATGTATTTGGCCAGAGCAGTAGGAACATTCATCTCTACTGGGAAATTTCACAGAGGCTGAAGGAGATGGGCATTTAGTAGACTCCATCCAAGTGCCAGGAACACATGAAGCACGTGATGCTCCTGTGCAGGAAGGCCAAAGACTCCAACAGTTGGCCTGGAAGGCTTGTTGTACATGTCCCTTCTACGAGGAGCTTGACTGGGTGTTGTTAAGAACTCCCACTACTGAGCATGAATTGGCTCATGATCCCCTGCTCAACCCTGCTGATCTCACTTTCTGAGAGGACACTGATGAGGGCCAGTATGAGGAGGGAGCAGGAACCATGCAGGTCTGGAGGTCCCAGAAGATCCAGAGGATGAAATACATGTGATTCTGCATCTTTACGTGGTGAGCAGATTGAAGAAGCCCCCTCAATGAACAACCCCAAGCCATGGCAGGAACCAGAATGTGAAGCTTGTAAGTTAGTGGCCCTGCACCTACCCCATCAATATCCCTATTGCTCTAGTGTTAAATTCCCACTTTTAAGATCAAAGGCATTTAAAGTACTGTACACTGACTTTTCCTCCCTGGATAATATGCTGTGTATTGGTATGTCTCTGTGTATTTGAACCACAGCGCTGAAGCCATAGCATTATCATCCTCCGCCCCTTACCAAATCCCTCCACGCCCTGCATCCAGCCCCCACTCTGCTCCACCCTGAAATGTTCCTCAAGCGAGACAGTTCTAAATCAATAATTTGTGATGAACCATAATTATGCATTTGGCTTCTAAAACTGTTTTTTTCAAACACTTTATACAGGAAAAATCAGTACCGCTCATATGTCTGTGCATTATTTAGCCGGCAGTCAGGCAGCAATGGTCCTGGGACCTGTGGACTGTGGGGGTTAGTTTGGAAAGGTTCTGGTTGGGGAAGGGAACAGAATACAGTTGTAGAAAGCTGGCAATACTATACAGCTGACAACAGTTGGCTGTCTAAGGAAAAGTTAGTCACAGCCGTCTTTTCTCCCTTGGAAGATTACAATATCTTTCCAGCCTCTGTCCTTGATGTCTGCCTTTTCCCCACATACAGTCATGCTGCCCATGCCAGGGAGTGTGGGTGGGAGAAGGATCAGGTCTGGTGGTTGGTTAAAAACTGCAGTGTCCCTATCATGGCCGGGTCATGGGCAGCCACACATAGTAGTCAGAGCCAGAGTCTACAGTCACAAGACAGGAGTCAAGAATCAGCTGGATCAGGAGGTCAGAAGCAGGACACCAATTGGAGAGCAGAGCCATGAATCAGGATTGCAGGACAGAGCCTCAAACTGGGGCTGGGCTTCATGGATCCCAGGTACACAAGCATCAACAGGCTGCCAGATGGAGGGCTGGAGCATGATTGTTCCTGCAGACCCAGGTTCAAGACCCATTTGGTCATGATGGTCTCTTTCCAGTTGTCTGAGGCAAGTGGTTGTGGTGCTGAGCTGAATTTCAGGAACCCCAATGAAGTTGTGGTGTGTCTCTTTTCCTGTCCATTTCACCATTATAAAGCAGGCACAGAGTCAGGATTTTCTGGTATAGCCAAGCCGGGGGGAAGTTTGTGGTTCAAATCTCCTTTTGCATTAAATCCCCCTATTGTAGCTGAGAATATAGTCAACTTTCAGTGGAATTGCCTCCCAATCCTGCAGAATATTTCAGCAAATTTCTGTTGCAGAAAAAACTCCAGTTTATTCTTCAGGTTCACTGGCAGTGCAAATCTGCTTGGTTTTCCATCATAGCTGACCAAACTCCTCCATTCAGCAATATATAAAGGAGTGGCCATTGGCCGGAACATCTTTCTGTCATAGGTTGCCAGGTTTCCACAGGATTGGAATTCCCTTCTCGTTTCCATTTTGGTGCTTTGAAAATGGCCATGTTCTCCAAATGTTGGCCAGCCTTAAGGAAAGGAATTGTAAACTGGTAACATAGCCCTGGGTAAGGAATTCTCCCTCCATGTCCTCATCTCCTGTGAGTCAATATGAACATTTAAAAGGTTAGAAACACTAATAGAGTTTTCTTATAATTATTAGCCTCTGCTCCTTTTATGGGCTGCAGAACTTGTCTGAGAAACAAGTATAGTGAGGCCATTGCATTCCTGGAATGCTAAAAAGTACCAAAATTGTGGCCTTCTATAGCAAAATGATGTTATGCAGAAGAATTTCTTGGCTTGCTCCAAAGGCCAAAAAAATCATTCTCTCCTTGTTTGAATTGGCAGAACCTTGGGCTCCTGAGACTGAAACCATTTCACCGAAAGGGCAGAAGCAGCATCCAGAGACAGCAAAGGTAGATGAAGAAGGACCATGGAGGAGCTGCTTATAGGGATGGACAGGAAAAACCAGGAGCAATTTGAATTCCTCTGAACACGGGAGGAGAGATCTCTTCAGCATGAACTGGTTCATGGACATGGAGGCATGCCAAAGGGAATGGGAGCATTCCCTAATAGAGAGGCTCATTGAACTGGTGGTCAAAAGAGTGCAGTGTCTACCTGCTGCTGAAACACCATAGGCAGCCCATCAGCCACCACTACCACCTTCTCCAGCCCAGGGTTGCAGTGACACCCTTCTCCACTTCTGACTGACCAGAAGGAGAACACTGAGTCTCCAAAAATACTGGAACACTGTTATGTTCCAGCCCCCCCCCCAAAACCCATTTTTAGTTCTTACAACTGTTCTCAGTTGTGAACAGATCCTTTGATAACAAATATGTTCTAGTTCTGATTTCAAAATCTTTCCATTAAACCTTTTACCTCATACTTTTATTAAAATTTATGCTTTATTTAATTGTGTCTTGGTCCTCCTTATTAATGATGAACTGAAGGTAACCTCAGCACCCCATATTTGTATTTGAGAATCTGTGTCTGTTGTTCCACTAAGCCTTGCAGAACAATTGATTAATAATGTTTTCAGTTCACATATTCAGATGACCCTTTTGATGGGCAAAACATTGGGATATGGGTGCCATTGATGGCCCCTGCACAGTTCAGAAATCCCATCCTCTGAAATCCAGCTATCATTTGTAGAACTTTTATTATGGCAACTACCTGTGGGTAAATCATGGTGTTAACTGCCTCACCAGCCTGCACAACCACAGTGCCAACAATGGGCTTTCCAACCTCAAAGTGGTTTGCAACAGACCTATAGCTATCTGACGTATCCTGCTTCCACAGACAATAGCAACCCCTTTCTGAACTGGTATAGCTTCCCTGAATCGAGTATTTTTGTGCTGAAGGGTTGCTGCAAGCTCTTCACATAGCTCCTTGGAGGTCTGTTTCCTCATTCAGAAGTTCTGAAACCATGGCTGGTCATCCCTGGTTTCCAAAACAATGTGATCCCACCACATTCTGCTGGTTCTCCTGCACTAGAAGGCAATGGTTAACAAAAGGGCATACTGTGCCAATACCAGCAATCAACATATCTGTGCAATGTGTGCTAAATGAATTGTCATTGACCCTGAAGGTTTGCCAACTTTGAGTCAGACAATACTGCCCAAATTCCATCCAGCATCTCACCAAGTGCCCACTCCACCGCATAGTCATTTTTCCTGCAATAAGGAACAGGAGCAGAACCACATCATCCTATTGCTCCATGTCTTGCACCCAGTTTTGCAGGGAATAACAGCGAGGAGTGATGTGACCAGGAACTGCTATCAACAAATGTGTGAAGGAAAGGGACAGTACCAACAGCACACAATAAATCAGTTTCTAGAGTGTCTCCCTCTGACACACAGGATCTTGAGAGAGTGCCCCTGAAACAGTTGCGCTAACATGGAGTACCTACAGTGGCAGTGGGGATGTAGATACACAGCATTATACCTGTGTCCAGCACAGCATATATGGATTGTCAGGTATGGGTGCGGGAAGCATTCAAGAGCATTATACAAGCGCTATTCGGGTATGCGCACAATTGTAGCGTAACTTTAGAGATGCAGCACAGAATCTCACCCATAGTCCCCACCACAATTTATCACAAGTTAATGGTAGAAAGAAAAAAAAGAGGGGGAAAGTAGAGGAAAGAAAGGCAAGGTGTAAACTGTCTGAACTTGAAAATCCCCCCATATCTACCCCAACTGAGGACCACACTGTTCAAATGGTTTTATCCTATGCAGTAAAAGAGGAGATCATTTTAAATCTGTGGAGATTCTCAAAGAGCAAATATCAGAGGGAAAGGCCTGTCTAGCATTATTTATGTTATATATGATCTCTGAAGCTTTCTAACAAAGACCAACCCCTGTTATACCAGCCACACCTACCTTGGCTATTTTTCTGAGGCTTGATCTGGCAAGCACTTTTCACACAGAACTTGCGCTGAATTCAATGATAGATGTGCACATGGAGTGCTTAAACGATCAGGTCCTCATTTAGAAAACCTTTTGTAGATTTGGAGCCACATGAGTTTGAATGAATTCTTTTTATCTCCAATACAAGAAGAAAGTGTCATAGTCTTGGTAGAAGTAGTGTGCATTTCTACCTCCTTTTCTTCTACTCTTTTACTCCATACTGTTTTGGGATTTTCCATGAAGGGCTAAATGTAAGAAAATTCTAATTTGTGACTGTGACACATTATGTATATGTCTGAGAAGAAATGAAAGGAGATATGGAGAAAACTGTTAAAAGGTAATCAGATTAGATAATCACAATGGTCCCATCTGGCCTTGGAATCTACGAATGCTTGCAGGATCAAGATTTTAATTAAGGAAAATTGTTGAATTGGGATGTCTGTTTGGATAGATGACTTCAACCACTAGGTAAGGGGGGGGGGAATGGGTTTTTGCACCTTTCATGGGCTTTTCAGGATGGTTCTCATGCTTACTTATCAGTGTCATTGCTACTGGAGTTACAAATTAAAGCAAACTGTGATCTGTGAAAGCTACCTTTCCCCTTTCTTCCTTTTCTCCCCTCCTCCTCCTCCTTTCCACTGGATGAAGCTTGGCCATATCTGAAGATCAATTTCCATCATATCCACACAAGTATGGTCAGGGAGTCTTGCAAGAACAAACTTTCTCATTAGAGTAAGGTGCCATTTTTTGCACAAAGTTTTTTTCATTGAAAAGGCCTGGTTTTTAAAATATTTTTGTGACTAATTGACAACCTTTTCAATATGCTCAATTTTTTGTGATTTTTTTTCTGAAATTTTGACCAAAATCACTTTCAAACTTCTCATTTACCAAAAATCAGATTCTTACTGAAAAATGAAATGTCAGTCAACTAAGTATTTAAAAATCCATTTTAATAAAAAGATAAAAGATATTGTATACCATGTCCTCCAAAATGGAAAACAGATTATTTTTTTAACAACGCAATGCTAAAAAAGATGAAATTTTGAAATTGTTCATGAAATTATTTTTTTCACTAACTATACTTCTAACTGAATTTCTAGCAATTCTTGGTTTGAGACCAATCAGAATTACTACAATGGCAACCTTGCTTCAGGGCCCCTAAAATGCACATGTCACAGACATAGTATTATATAATACTGTATTAGTAACAGAATTTCTACAATTTTAATGTAATTAACTTTTTCAGTGTAAATTTGGCTTGAGATTTTGATGAACATTGCATTTAGCTCTTATTGTATCCAAATAAGTGTGTCCATCCCATAAGCATATGTAACATCAGATCATTCCTCTGTCTGTCATTGAGGCTGCCACCATAAGAATTTAAGTTTCTCTCTTCTCCACCCAACCAAAAAAAAAATAAAAAATACTATGTACCAAGTTTGAGTGCAGTCTCAGTCCAAGCCACAGCCAAGGCCCTTGACAAAGTGAAATTATTTAAGGACTTCATGGGAGAAAAACCTGTAGGTAGAGAACTTACAGGAGCCAGCTTGACAGGTTTGTTGCTCTTAAGGCAATGAGGAGATGACAGTGTCATCTAAGGATCTCTCCTTGCTCCAATTTGTAATTACCATCACTTAGAAATTTAGAACAATAAAGCGATGTCAAAGTTGTTTGGACTGAATTATTATAGCTAAACTTTAACAAACATTATGGTGATTTTTAATACAGTAAGGGCCAGATTCTGATGTCATTTTCACCAGCTTGAATGAGGAGAGTGGAGTTACTCCCAGTTTACACTGGTATAACTGAGATCACAATATGGTTTTAAGATTTCTAGAGAGCAATGAAAAACACTGATCTTAATCTGAAGAAAGAGAGAGCATATAAGAGAGGTCCCTTCAGGGTATGCTGTTCCTGTATTACCTTTGAATGCACAATTATTCACTCTGCTATGAAAATGTGCAAATACAGATGACTCCATAGATTAATGCCCTTTTGCCAGTGCCCCTATCAAAGATCACACACAGAGGAGGAATAGATAAGACTGGAACATGACAAAGTATTACTTTAACCCACCAGGAAAAACTCTGAATTTTATCATGGTCCTCAAGAAAAGCACAAAGGAATATAGAAAAATGTAGGTTCAAAGTGAAGAAGGTGGCAAATTTTCAAGTAAAGAGGTAATTTGACAAGTGGAATGGGAAATGACGTATTTCAAGTTAATTAAATTAGTTAATAAACTTATCATTATTTAAAACAATAACAAAACCTTCTGGTCTTCTCCACTTCATCAGATAATAGTAATACTGCAGTATTTGGGTGGTTACTAGTACAATACTGTAGTATTTTTAAAATAATGATTTCCATAATAAAATCTCCATAAATGTTTTCTGACTGGCTACAATTCACACATACAAAAGACTTCCATGTACAGTATCATGAAAAAGAACCCATAACTATATTTTTTGGGGCAGATCACCTACATTATCCATTAAAAAGAAGAACAGGAGTACATGTGGCACTTTAGAGACTAACAAATTTATTAGAGCATAAGCTTTCGTGGACTACAGCCCACTTCTTCGGATGCAAGTGGGCTGTAGTCCACGAAAGCTTATGCTCTAATACATTTGTTAGTCTCTAAGGTGCCACAAGTACCCCTGTTCTTCTTTTTGCGGATACAGACTAACACGGCTGCTACTCTGAAACCTACATTATCCATTGTATACAATGGATGCAAATATACAAAGATTAGATACTTTAGGACATCTTTGAACAGGAAATTGTTCCCCTTGTACAGTCATACATGTTTTATCAGAAGATGATGGGAAAACATTTAAAATATTCTAGCTTCTTTAGGAAGCCCAGCAATACTGTAAACTTCAAAGCATAGGCCAAAACTTACTAGTTTTTCATATCTTTATGGAATAAAATAAATGGTACCCCGGGTGATACTGGTACACAGTTAGCAATAAGAGGCCTTGAAAAGCCAGTTGAATAATATTGATCTGGATTCCTTCTCCTAGCCCCCATGAAATGAGGCAGAGTTGAGACTAATTTCTGGCAGCCTTTCTATTGGGCTCTTGATGTTTCAACACAACACTGGATTAGTTTTGATTAAAGAATAAAATAAGTTTAACTACAAAGGGAGATTTTAAGTAAGTACAAGTGCAAGGTATTAGTCAGAAATGGGTACAAGAGAAATAAAGATCAAATGCTTCCTAGTAGCTAAGACTTAACAAACTAGACTTGATTCAAGGTAAAATCCTTACCAACATAGCTGACCTAATTCTCAAATCAGGGCCTGCTCCCAAAGTCCAAAGAGCTGGTTCCTTTGTCATCTTGGATAAAAGAGCAAGTAAGAGAGCAGGGCTGCCCAGAGGGGGACGGGGGGAAAATGGGGCAATTTGCCCTGGACCCGCAGGGGCCCCCACGAGAATATAGTATTCTATAATATTGCAACTTTTTTTTATGGAAGGGGCCCCCAAAATTGCTTTGTCCCAGGCCCCCTGAATCTTGTAAGAGAGAGAGAGAGAAAGAGGGAATACCTGGGGTGGTTTTGCCCCTTATTTTTATAGTCCACTCACCCTTTGAAATGCATTTTCCGGAGGTTACCCCTAGAGGATGTAGACATGGAGTCTCATGGTAAAAGATGTTCTTTTTTGTTTGTTAAAATGCAAATCGACCCATTCCTGCCCTCCTCCATTACCCAAGAATGGCCACTTGACCTATGATTGCCAATCAACTTTGATTACACCTGGCTAGAGACATCAGCTAGTCCTTTGTCTTTGATGAATAAGTTTATCCCCCCCCAGACTTGTCTAGTGAGGAGTTAATTTTCTTGTGATGCCTCACAAGGCATATTCTGTACAAAGATTATTACAACAGTGTGTAGGGTGTGACTACAGGGGTGCATTTGGTCACACAAGGATTCTCAAATCCTTGCAGGATAGATTACATTTTAAGGGAATTCTCATAGACACCTTACTCTTCTTTTTGCAATTGCACTGACCACCTCCCCTCCCATTCACCTGGGATGGAACATAGAATGAATGTTTACTTCGCTAATACCAATTATCCATGTATTAAATATATTTCTGCTGTCTCTTAGTGTAGCTTAATAGTGGAAAATAGAGCAGGAAGAGCCAGCATGTGACCAGCTACACAGACCAGCAATGTGCTGTGAAAGGCAGTTTAAAAACTGCTGTCTTAGAGCCACAGTACATTGAAGGTTGCAGCGTACAGCTGGCACTCAGCAGAAAGTCAGCAGGCCCTGGTCAACTCTCCCCAAATGGGACCCTTAAAAATACTGGGTAGTGTGTGGGTGTGGGGATACTTGTGCTTAGTGGAGGGGAGGCCAATGAGGATAAAGGGAAAGTGAATAGCAGGGTTGGAAACCTATGTTTGGTGACAGATGTGCTGTGTTGGTCTGATTCTATTCACCAAAATTATTTTACACTTTCCTTATTACATTCATTTTGCTGCATTACATTTCTAGTTATGGCAGTTAGGAATTTGTAGTAATATCTCTTGTTAGGAACCTTGCTCCGGTCAAGAAATTCTGTTTCTTCAGCATCTTTCATCAACCATAGAGGGAAAGGCCGGAGTAAACATTTTGGGCTAGATTCTTTCCTGTGTCAGAGATCTGCAAGAGAGAGGGGAGGGCATCTCCCTGATTATGCAACTCAACTCAGAGCAGCTGCCTGATTCACAACAGTTGTTGGGCTGCTCTCAGTTGTGATACTTGCATAGAGCTTACATCAGTGGAGATTTGGTATAGCAGAGCCATGCTTTGCCACTCCCCTTCCCAGCTCTCTGCCCTCTCCAGCCATGTCCCTATGCCAGAGGTGAGGGGAAGGGTGATGGCAGAGCACAGGACAGTAATGCAGATGACTAGAAGAAAGCTCTCCACCTCTTAGTTGACTGTTTGCAGCCAGATTATGACCCATTTGTGCTGCAAGATATTAGAGAATGACTTAGAGTTTATTTCTTACTTCAGGTCAGGTCTTACTTACTTGAGAAATGCATATTGGTAATCCTGAAGCCATACTTTAGCTGTGTTCTCTCCAGATCTCACAGATTCATTGAGAAAAAATGTAGAGTGCTGGTACTGGTGATTCAGTATGTGGTACTTTCCCTTCTTAGCTGGTACTGAACCAGTTCCCTGGCATGAAGCTAGTTGACTATGTTCTGTTGAAGGTGCCATCATTCGATGAAAGGGGAAAAAAATCTCCATATCACTTCTTTTCATTAAAAATCCCACAGTATTTTTTGCAAGAGTTGGGCAATTCACTTTGGTGGCCTGCACACATTTTAAACAGGGACAGTTGTATTCGGCTAACCTAAATTCCCTCCGCAGTTTATGTTGGATGTGACATTCCTCTTCACTTTCCATCCTAAACTGTTCTCTAACAATCTTCAGACTAAGAATTATTCATAGAAATTATCTTTTGAATAATTTTGAATGACTAATAAAAAAAAAGACCCCAAAAAACCCAGAAAGTGGCCCCAGGCAATTCTCCAAATAGTAATATAGGCTACATTATTTGCTTTGAATTTGCTCAGCACTACCATTGACCATGGAGGGAGTAGTTGCAGAGTGTGCAAAACAAATCAGCAACAGGGAGTGTTTGAGTAGGGAATATTCTGGATCACTCCTCTTGAATGGAAAGTTAATTAGATATACTGGAGAGGGGTTTTTCATGAAAGTTAATTAGATATGCTGGAGAGGGGTTTTTCACAGGGGCAGTCTGAATCTCTGTTTTGAGGAAAAGAAAATGTCTGATTCTCCATTGTCATGCAACTTGTTTAGTCATTTGCACCAATGCAAACAGAGTGTAAAATACTACCAATTCAGAATTTTGCACTGATGTAACTACATTGGGTGCAGCACAGTGGAGACCAAGGCTCTGTGCCTTCCTTTTTTGTAGTGAAATGTTTGTTGTGATAATCACCCAGTTTCTAAATCCAACATTCTGGCCAGGTCTATACTAAAAAGTTAGGTTGACCCAGCTACGTTGTGTAGGGGTGTGAAAAATCCATCCCCCCGAGGGACGTAATTAAGCCAGCCTAACCTGCAGTATAGCCAGTTCTAGGTTGATGGAAGAATTCTACCGCCTCTCAGGGAGGTAGATTAACTCCAGTCATGAGAGAATCCCTCCCATCACTGTAGTGAGTGTCTACATTGAAGTGCTGTGCCGCTGTAGCAGTTTAAGTGCAGACGTAGCCTCTATATCACCTCAAGCCTCAAGGTTTGTCTGGGTCACTCCATTTTATTTTTTGGTGTACTCTGTGCTTAGTTTCTGAAATCAGCTCTCGCACTTAACTAGAGAGTGGTCTCTTTTAAAACTATCTTGAGAACTGACCTATAATACTTGTCCTTAGTAATAGGGCTTGTCTAAGCTTTAATTGTTCCTGATTAACTGTTCCTGATTCTGGAATAAGAGTGTCCACACATGGATTTAGAATGGCTTGTTTCTGAGTTAAGGTGAACAGGAACAAGTTACTTAAGTGGTCAGTCCGGAGGTAAGCCAAACTTTGTGACAGCCATGCTAACTCTTAGACAGTGGGTTATAATGATCAATACATTCATTAATAATATTGTATCTGGCCGGTTTTTTATATTTTAATATTTACTATCAACAAAAGATAGCAGTAACTAGAACCTGGCGGATATTTTGGAATAAATTACTTATTTTATGTTTTAAATTGTTTGTTGAATAATTGCTGTGAATAATACTTGCTTTTTCGCTTGTGTCAGAGCAATTTTATGAGTGTTTGAAATGCCTATTTAATTGAACACATGAATCACTCAGTCAGTTTCTACTCCCAGGTCAGGTAAGCATAACTTACAGAATCATTTCCATTGCTGAATACTATGTAGCCTTTAATTTAATTTAAAGTGAATTGTGTAATGTGGTATTACACCGCCGTAGGTTTGGCTGTACTGTGGCTATAGTTTCAAGCTTAACAGAGTGAAATTCACTTCTACTACCTGCTTCAGTTTCCCACAGGGAGCTCAATTTTCCTAATCTGGGCACCCTCATTTTATAGTGTGATTCTGACTATACCTCATTAGCATTTACATACATAGTGCACCTTGTGGTTAGGGCATGTGTTAGAAAAATGCGACTACCAGATATCTTGTAAGTAAAAAATTACTCTTGCTGTTAATTTTTCGCAATATCACCCACTGGAACATCTTTTCCTGTAATCTTGTGGCATGGGACGTTCTTTGATCACTTACTTATGTCAAGCATTTCTCAAGCCTGTGGCCTAATATTGCTATGCTAAAATCTTACAGGCCTCAGCCTCCAGGCCTTGTGTTTCAATCCTACTTACTTAGATACCTAATATATAATTATCCCTTCTATTTACTGATCAATCTTATACTTCTGTAATCCTACAATTTAACTCAACGTAGCATACACTGATTATATATGACATAAGGAACAATAAACTAAAATCATTGGCAACAACCAGTAAGAAGAGCAGGTCAAAATGTGTTGCTCAAAATAGTTTTTGTAATGAAAATGTTTTATGGAAACAGTTCAATTCCGACAAAAAAAAAAAAGTCATAAAATTGAATCATTTTGTTCAGAATTCTTTCACACAAATAAAATTGGATTTCTCTACCATCTCAACTGGAAACTATGAATTAAAAAATCGTTCTCTATGAATATTCTGTAATGTTTGCTTTAAAATTGTTGCTATTTCAAGCATTTCTGCTGATAAACTGATTCTTTGGAATACTAACTGAGAGTTGAAAGTCACTGCTCAGCAGAATACCAGCGATATGGAGTCTACAGTGGTATATCTGTTCTATCTTAGGTACTATATGACCCCATTACCACAATATCTGAGCACATCTGAGTCTTTAATGCATATATCCTCACAATACCCATGTGAATCCTCACAATACCCATGTGAGGTAGGGAAGCATGTGTTTTACAGATGGAGACATATAGAGGCTGAGTGACTTGTCCTGCATTCCAAAGGAAGTCTGGGCAGAGCATGGACTTGAACATCGGCTTCCAAGTACTAGACTAGTGCTCTAACCACTGGTGAATCCTTCTTCTAATATCTATATCTATACAGATAGACCTTTTGCTGGTCCTCTACACAAGGACGTATTTTCACTCAGAATGTGACTACAAATGGGTGAAAACAGTTAAAGCAAAATTGTGTAACTATTTGTTGAAAATGTGTTGTGTTTTTTTCCAGTCTGAATAGTAACTGGGAGGACCTGAGTGCCCTAAAACTGTACACTTAAAATCAGACCTGTTCTGATTATATAAGAGGGTTGGTTGGGTACTGTGTAAGGGTGAACAAGCTTTGGGGACACTTCAGGTCTGGTTTGTGCCTGTGTTGTCTCATAACTTATTCATTCATTCACACATTTATTCTTGAAACCCCATAATTTATTCATCCTAAAAAGCATTAGAGAGTGAGTGAGTTGTGGCCTGAGCCAGGAGGCTAATGAAATCTAATCTTGGTTCTGATAGATTTGCCGAAGGGTCACATTGGGCATGTCTACACTGCAGCTGGGATCGAGCCCCCAGCCTGGTCAGACAGATTAGTGAGCTAGCGCACTAAAAACAGCAGTGTGGATGTTTGCTTGTGTTTATAAACCAGGTGACTTGGGGTTTCTCTGTGAAAAAAAATGACTGAGAATATAGCTCAGCTATTCGACTTTCCATTGGACTAACATAATATTATCCTCACCTGTTCCTGAACCATAATTAATTTTTCGAAACTCTTAAAATATTTCAAATATATATATTGTTGCTTCTAAGTATTCATTATTATTATTAGTGGTATTATCATAATGCTGAGGAGCCCAAGTCATGGACTGAGGACCCCAACATGTAGGGGGCTGTACAAACACAGAACAATTATTCCTTTTATAAAGAATTCTACTGCATGCTCTCTCTACCAAATAAGATCCCAAATACGTAAGCACCTGCATGAGTTTATTCATGTGAGTAGTCCCATATGGGATTGTGGGATTACACACATGAGTGAAGTGTCCTTAACTGTCTGTAAGATCAATGTCTCTGTTTAAATATCCAACCTGGATATGGCTTAATTGCCACTAGAGCTGGGTCTGATACCAATTGTCACTTTGTAAGTATTTGCATTTGAGCATTTAATGTTTTCACTTTTATTCACTGTTGTCTGTGAATGTGATCTAGTGAGAAATTTCTCCCCTGTTTCTAGAAATGCAGAATTTTGGGGGGGGGGAAATGGAGATATTTTGCATATTTGATAATACCATTGCTTTTGCAAATTTGCCTCAAAGAATGCTTTGGTCCCAGTGAATTTTTGTGAATTTTTAGTGTGTGAAAAAAGCTTGTAATCAGTGAAAACTTCCTCTTGTATAATGTTTTGCTTGGGTGGCTTTGTAATGCTCAAAAACTATGTTGCTGCACCTTACAGAAATGTGGTTTACAAGTAACAAATGTAAATCTCCTGCAGCTGAAAACACTATTCACAGAAGGTTAAATTTATTCTACCTTGTTTAGCAGAGCTGGCCTCTGTAAATAATTTTATTATGTTCTTTTATAAACATTTTGGAGAAAGGAAGTTCTTGGTTTAACACAATAACATATTACACTTTTGCTACCCAAAGAATTAGATTGATTATGGCGGCATATAAGATTGATAATACATAGATCTGTGTTATGACACCCATTGTTTTAGTGCTAGGCTGCAGAGGAATGCTTTCTTAAATGCATCATTGTATAAAATATTGACCTAGAGGACTTCATTATTCAAGCTGGAGAGACAGTCACTACTTAACAGTAATAAACTGTTTCTGTGTTACATTGAGAATACTTCGAAAAATATGAGAGTTGTCAAATCTTTTGAAAATCCTGTCTTTATAGTACACATGACACTAAAGCTATGGCTGTATTTTCTGCTAATAAAAGCAAAGGCGCAGACAATGTGAAGGATATCATGGTGCTCTGACAAGAAACTAAGAGAAATGAATACTTTGTTGAGGAGTAGGAAAGACACAGGCCAATGACCTTGGGAAGCTTTACTGGATATAGCTATTTTTGTTAGTGTAGGGGAAAGCCTAGATAATTCTACATTAGTGTAAATAAATAAATAAGTCTTAGGGTTATAAACTTTGACTGCACTTTGTGAAAAATATCTTAGAGAGTCTTTAGAAAGAATCAACAGGAATAAAATAAAAGCAAGAATCGGGCAAAAACCAAACAAAACGTTGAGTCTCTTGAATTTTTAAATTAATTAACTTTGGCCGTGCTTTTATCCATTTCAGACAGGCTTGCTTCAAACATTTGAGTGATTTTTTGATCTGATGTGATTGTACACAGAAAACAAATTTTGCAACGCCCTGCATGGATATTTGGGGGAAATTAATTTTAAATTCACATACAAGAAGTATATCCAATTAAAGAAGAGAAACAATAGCATCTGACTTGTGATCAGTCACAATTAAGTTCAAATTTGAAAGATTATATATGAAATACATGCAGTGAATTTTTTGCAATATGTCCATAGAGCAAGCAACCAAAATTTAAACTGGTAAATAAATAACCAGCAACAGAAACCAAGGCCAGCGACACTAGATAAATCAATTGTTATGTATTATCCACTCAGCTCCAAGTAGAACTAAAACTAAATATTAGGAAGTAACCATTGAATGTGCTATAGAAAAGATGGTAGCTAGATGATCAAATCACATTGAAAGTTATTGTGAGTAGGGAACCTAACTCCCTTAGGTTCCTTTGAAAAATCCCAATCGTTCCATGTATACACATGGACACACACATATTATATTTTGAGCAAATTAAAAGGTGTTATAATATTAATAATAATAATGAATAAGCTCCTGTCTTCCAACGACCGTCACCTCTGATCTGTCTATGTCAATGTAGTTTTTTGCTTGGGTCCTGTCAGATCTGGGTCCCGCTGAGGAGGCTCAATGTAAATTAGATTGAATGTATGTACAAAGGTGTCTTTAAGTCACCTTGCAATCCCCAGATCTGTGCTGGGCTGGTTCCCAGGTGTTTGTTAGAGAAGTCGGATGGCCACTGTAGTTTGTATTGTCTGCCAATATCAACCAAGATCCATTACAGCATTCAAGGACAGCTGCAGGGCATGGACTCCGGAGCCATTTTTAATAATGGTGCTCCCCATGCAGGGAGAGGGCTAGCAAATGAGCCAGTATGTTAGTTATATACCACTCTAGTATCCCTCTACAGAGAGGGGTCCTCCTATAGGCTGGTTAAGACATCTTTAGGGCAGTTTTATGCCAGCATATTGGCACAAAGCTGCTCTAGCACAATGGAGAATTTGGCCCAAGTGTTTGCTGATATAGGTTGATCAATATGTGTGGCAAAATGTCCTTCACTGCTTTCAAAATTTTAAACATAAACTGCTTTTAAGATGCTGCTTTAGCATTCTGTTCTCAAACATTTCCAAACTCTAAGGGTTTACCTGTATAACCCACTGACTACAGACCCTTTGCAAAATAAAATGTGTCCACACTGTAATGTTTTTTCATAAATGTACCTTTGGCTCACAAATTGCATTTGATGAATTTTCTATTTTTGATTGTGAAAAACACCTTTTGCTTCAGACAAAAACCAATGTAATGGAACCAATGCTAAGTAAACATAGTTTGGAAAATTGTGACAATCCCATATGCATTCATTTGGCTTTATTTGTCAAATGGGTTGCACTGGTATAACTGTAAGGGGAGCTTTAGACCATTTCACTGTATATGTAACATGCCTGATTTCCATTCACAAATTTTAGATAACTCACTGTGAGATTTTAACAAATCATCACTGACAAGTTTGACTCTGTCCATTATTTACAGCACGGTGGAATCCACTTACAGTGAGCTCAGATATAATGAAACTCTATTTATACTGAAGTAGCAGGAAAAGTCTTGAATTGTTTCAGTGCGCTAAAGTGTGCCAAATGCAATTCCATTTGTACTGAACCTCATTATGCTGAAAGCGTTCTTATTTTTTATTTATTTTTTGGGGATTGGGGTGGGAGGGCTGGCTTCTTAACCAATAGTGGAATGGAAACGAGTGAAATCATCATGAAATGTGAAGTGAAACATGAAAGGACTATTTTTTCATGCAATATGCCAAGAAATAGGGCCAAAAATGATAAACTTGTGTGACTAAAGTTAGATACATAAATCCATATTTAAGCATCCAAAGCACACGCACATGTTTGGTATATGGAGATAAAGTTGAAATGTAGAAGGATTTTATTCATAAGCCACCTGTGAGCAGATGGGGTTTATAATGTTGTTGGTGGGTATTTATTAGAACAGAACAGAAAGGATATCTGAATGGAAAAATTACTTAAAAAAATCTTTGTATCATTTAAATTATATGAAAACACTCAAACTTTGGGGTAGGCACACTTGGATATTATAAATTAAAATAAGTAAATAAGGACCTGATTTTGAAACCCTTACTCACACTGAGTCAAAATCAGTTGGATTACACAAGGAGTAATGTTTCAGGTTGTCCTAATCTAACCCTAATTAAGTTAATTTTCAGTGGTGTGGAGTACCAACAGCTTCCCACTGCCTTCTATGGGACCTGTGACTGCTCAGCACCTCTTGAAAGATAAGGCCATTTACTGAGTATGAAAATGTTGGCTTGTTATGAAAGGAGAACAAAATTTTATTCCTAATTCACCTTGTCAACATCCCCTCCATAATGTTCTAATTACTCATTTACCACATGAGTGTTATAAATTATACATACCCAGAATTTTCCCTGAGTGAGATCCTGCTTTTCTTGTGTCTAAAACTCTCAGTGAAACCATGAGAGTTTTGAGGAGAGGTGTTACACATTTTTTTGTCAAACTTTGTCAAAAGTTGGTTGTTGGCTTTAAAAAAATTCTTTGGTTTTCAGTTTGTTGTTAAATGTTTTGGAATAGGGAGGGTGTTTGTGAAAACGGGGGAAAAAAATTCCCACAAGAAACAATTGTCATTTTTTCAATTAGTTCTGGTGTTAAGTGCCTAAGGAGAGCAATATGGATGATTTAAAATTAGTATGAGAACACTGTGCCAATTTTTGCCCTGTTACAAATGTGTGTAAAACTAGAGTTTCATTGACACCAGTAGTTGCTCTAGATTGACAACCATGGAACTGAGGAAATTTGGCCATTTAATTTCTATATTTCTTGAGATGAGAATTTAAGGATCACATGAATTATCCCATAAAACTCATTGGGAATAGCTGTATGACTAAATCAAGCAGATTAGGCCCTGAGGTAATCTGAATGTTACAGGTAATTCTTTTATATAATATTTAATTTACCTGGTATTTTAAAGGAAAAGAGACTAAATCATTAATCTCCTGCTTTCACTGTCTTCTTCCACAGTTGCATAACAAAAACATTCATATATGGAATCCCATAATAAAGGCAAGAATATTCTCACCCTTTCTGAGAATAGGCGGGGAAGGGACAGTAGACTACAAGCTGCAATTTCTAACTGCATCCCCATGCATGATCCAAGGACAATCCCAGTGCCTGTACTTGGGGACCTAGCAATCCTGGGATACAAATCACTCCAAAAGACATGGGAAGGAGGTAGAGTGATTGGACCGCTCATACCCTGACGTGTCTGGGTGCACTGTCAGGCCAGATTTGCATCATTTGAAAGGATAGTGCAGTATAAACACTTCCTCTCTGTGCTGGGTTACCGAGAGGGATTGTGCTCTCTAAGGACCAGTGTCTAAATGCCATAATCTGGGCTTTAAACAAACCAGATTTTCAGCTAGTATAAATTGGCATCGCTCCAATGAGTTCACTGGGACAATGCCAATTTTCACCAGTTTGGTAGCTAATCTGATGGATTTCCATTTCTCTGCACTTCCATAAAGAGAATAACAACTTTGAGTTTATTGGAAATTTCATGTTATGCATTTGCATTCTTTTTATACTAACTACAGCATGGAATGGGGGTGGTAAATCATGTGATGATTGCAGAGAGGAAGCCCCTCACTTTTCATATATAACTGATAAATGGCTGGGTGGCACTGTAGGATCATTATTATCTCAGGACTCTCCAGACAGTTATTCGGATTAGCTTGACTTGAGGGACGGTCCGGAAGGCGGTATGGCCCTGTTGATTTGCAACCTCATCTGTTCTCATGGCTTTAATTACCATCTCTATAACTCAAGACTCTCAGATTTATATCTCCACCTCTGACCTCTCCCTCTCTGAGATTCTTATTTTATTTATGTAATTTCTTTTGATTATTTAAGGGTCCCTCCAAAGCTCTGGGTGCTTTACAAGAATCTCTCATAAAATTATAAGATAGTGTGTGCAGTTTCACACTATCTGCACTCAATGAGCTCAAAAAAGTGAGTGGCCTGCCCAGACAAACAACATAAAAACTGAATCCCCTTATTAATAGTACCCCATCAGCCCACTCCCTTCTCAAATGCTCAGAAGAAAAGATTTCCTTTATGACATCTCTTCCTGGAGGTACTTCCCACTGCCAGCCTCTGAGTCAGAATGTCATAAACAGAATGTCTCATCTTTCCTTCCCAGTTCTTCACCCTCCATTTTCTATTACTGCCTCATCATACTCCCTGTAGGAGGCTTCAAAACTTTGTGTCACTTTTGAGCCCTCTCTTCCCCCCTCCCCCCCCACAGAGGTTCTATCATAAAATCCTGCTGATTTCATCTTAAAAACCTGCCTCTCAGTCTCTAGCTAATGAAGGGCCTTGAAAACAGAACAGGGAGCTTGTAGGGGGGTGGGACAGGCAATAGGTGACTGAAGTGACTTCTAGAAGGTGTTTAATATGGTTGTAGCCTCAGGAGAAATAGCTGACATTTGCAGCAGTGTTTTGGATGGCTTACAGAATGGTGAGGTGAGGGGTGGGAAAGCTGAAGAGAAGGAATAGCCAGGTGCAAGTTGATAGAGGCCTTATGCAAATCATGTGACTTTATTGACTAAACATCCTATACCATACTGTGCTATAGTTATTTTACGTTTTCAAATACTAAAAAATGGGACAAATTCCAGTCTCGGGTTCCAGTTCTGCCACTCTTGCTCATGTGTAGTAGTGTCTTACCTCTCAAGTAGTCCTGCTGAATTTATGGAATTCAATAGAATTTAACTGTCCTCTAGGATTACTACCCTGTCCAAATTTTCCAGGAACGGTCTTGATTTTTGAAGGGCCCTGCATAGTTGGCATTAATATTAAAATGCTCTGACGGATATTTCAGATAAATGCAGCAGCATCAACTAATAAAATCATTGTGAAAATTTGTTCACAAACTTCTATATAACAAACATGCAAGTGTCCTAAACAACCTTGGAAGGGTTGCTACCGTTCAAGTGGGGTGCACAACATACCACACACTATGTTCTGCAATAGTTGAAAACACACAGTAAAGTGAAAGAGGAATTTCTTTCTTCTAATGTTGTAGCTAGAATCTTATCTACAAAGGAAGCTATTCCTGATCAACTCCATGTGTGGATGCTCTTACTCTGGACTAACTTCCACACATTAACTGTTCCTGATTAACTTCATCTGCTTTAAATTTGCACCCTACTTTATTCCAGATTAACTTTCATGCATAGACAAATCCTTTTATATAAGTAATTTGATGTCTGTATTATCCATTCAATATGTGACTTTTTTTTTAACCTGATCAATTGCCCCATCCCTCAGATGGACCAAATCCTGAGAGGTCTTTACTCAGTTTATACTCAGTCCTCACTCTGCAAACTCCTACTCTAGTCAATAGCACTGAGTACACAACGAATAAGGCACTTGAAACTGGGTCCAATTAAAAAAAATCTTAGTATTTGTATGTGTAATAGTTGATAGTACAGCAGTTAATATAAAGGGTTTCTTAGATGTTTCATGTGATTTGTCCCAAAACATAGTTAGGATAAATTATTCTTTCATTCACTGATATTTAAATTTTACCGTGAAAATGCAGTTTAGCTAGAAATGTACCAGGAAGCAAATAATTATCTGTTATGATTTACGGCTTGCTCATTAATTTCTCAACAG